>NC_142802.1:12191523-12372658 GCF_049724085.1 Artemia sp. Qi Xiang Cuo | reverse complement strand
TTCTAGTTTAGTTTAGTTTTAGTTAAGAGTTTAGAGTTTAGAGTCTTAGCTTAGAGTTTTTGTTAGAGTTCTAGTTTATTTTAGGTTAGCCTACGTGCGCGCGCGTGCATGGAGGCGTAACCGTGGAAGATGGGACATAACTTAAACATGGAGAGATGTTTACTAGCTAACCTGTCCTAACCTAACTTAGCTAACCTAACCTAACTTACCTAATCTCACTTAACCCAACCTAGTCTAACCTACCTTAATCTAATCTACCCTAATACTCTAAATAAATCTCTAAGCCAGGATTCTAGGCTAAACCTTTAAGCTATAACTCTTAACTTAAACTAAACTAAACAAAAACTCTAACTAAAACTATAAGATAAGACTCTAAGATAAAATTATAAATTCTTATCTGTAACTAAACTAAACGAAACTTCAACTCTAATAAAAACCCTAATCTAATACCTTAAGTTAAAACTCAAAAATCTTAAATAAAACTAAACTATAATTATAACTCTAAAAAAAACTATCAGGTAAGAATTTCATGTAAAACTCAAAACTCTTAACAAAAACTAAAGTATGCTAGAACTCTAACTAAAACTATGAGCTAACAGTCCAAGCTAAAACTCTAAACCCATAAATATTACTAAACTACACTTCAACTACAAGTAAAACTCTAAGCTAAGGCTCTAATGTAGACGTCTAAAGTATTCACTAGAATGTAATTTGTTTTCAACAAAAAATTTAATCTAAAAGTATAAGATAAGACTCTAAAATTCTAACTAAAGCTTAATTAGAACAATAACTCTAAGTAAAACTATAAACTAAGAGTCTATTCTAAAAACTCTAACTTTTTAGTTATTACTAAACTCAACTTCAACTTCACAAAACTCTAAGCTACGACTCTAAGTTAAAAACTCTATAACCTTAACAAAAACTGAACCAGACTAGAAATATAAAAAAAAACTATAAGCTATGACTCTAATATAAAATTATAAAATCTTAAATAAAACTATACTAGAACTCAAGCTAAAACTCTAATCAATGACTATAATGTAAAACAAAAAACTATTAAATAAAACTTTACTAAACTAGAACTATAACAAAAACTCTAAGCTTAGACTCTAATCTAAAAAAAACCTCTAAACTCTTAACTAAAACTAAATTAAACTCTAACAAAAACTCTAAGCTAAGACTCGAAGCGTAAAACTCTAAACTCTTAACTATATACTAAACTAGAATTCTAACAAAACTCTAAGCTAAGACTCTAAGGTAAAACATCAAACTCTAAACTAAAACTAAACTAAACTAGAACTCTAACAAAAACTCTAAGCTAAGACTCTAAGCTCAAACTCTAAACTATTAACTAAAATAAACTAGAACTCTAACAAAAAACTCTAAGCTAAGACTCTAAGCTAAAAACTCTAAACTCTTAACTAAAACTAAACTAAACTAGAACTCTAACAAGAACTCTGAGATAAGACTCTAGGCTAAAACTCTAAACTCTTAACTGTAAAACTAGAACTCTAACAAAAACTCTAAGCTAAGATCTCTATTGTAATTCAAGTAGACTTTCCAAGTAGGCCTGTCCGCCTAGAGTCCATAGGCATTTTTGACCAAGTTTTAGGATTAACATGACCACTAAGTCACTTGGACTTGCAGTCCGCAGTCAGAAAACCCAATCTATAAGCCAAGACAGTTACACCAAAACAGAATTAATTGAAAATTGGATGACTGAAAAGTTACCTGTCCTTGTGTGCAAACAAGTGGCAGAGGGTATACCTGTCTAAAGTCTTAGACATGCAATCCAGTTTATAAGCTCAGACAGTTACACCACCACAAAATTCATACAAAATTGTTTGACCCAACAAGTTGCCTGGATTTGCAGGTGAACAAGTGACATAAGGTCTGCCTGCCTATAGTCTCAGACAAGGGCAGCTGAGTTTTAGGACTAACATATGAACATCAAATTTCCTGGATTCGCAGACAAACCATCAACAATAATAATAATTGATTTAATTTTCAGAACCTATATCCTATAGTCCTTCAAAAAATTATGTTTATTTATTAGTGAAAATGATGTCACACTTATACTAAAGCAATGCAGGAACAAAGGTAGTGCTCTAATATCTGGGGAACATACAAGAAGTTAAGTTTGGTTAATGCTAGTGAAATAAAACAAAATAGGATCTAACTGTTTCCGGGAAACTCATAACATTCGCTGAGAGCAACAACATGAAGGAAGTGTCATTGACCTGCTCCCATTAGACTCAATAATCCATTAAAGTGAGAAAGTTCCTGGTTTTCCATTCTCACTGACAAAATCAATAAATTGCTGTTGACATATATGAAAAAGATCAAATAAATTGACCCATACCCATAACCATCCAAGAAAACAGACATAAATGTGACAAAGTTCCTGTTTTTTCATTCTCATTGACAAAAACCCTAAAACATCCATAACCATCCATGAAAAACATCAAATAAATCGACCAACACACATAGCCATCCAAGAAAACAGACATAAATGTGACAAAGTTCCTGTTTTTTCATTCTCACTGACAAAAACCATAAATTGCTGTTGACATCCATGAAAAACATCAAATAAATTGACCAACACACATAATCATCCAAGAAAACAGACATAAATGTGACAAAGTTCCTGTTTTTTCAAATTCTCACTGACAAAAACCATAAAACATCCAAGAAAAACATCAAATAAATCGACCAACACACATAACCATCCATGAAAACATCCATAAATGTGACAAAGTTCCTGTTTTTTCATTCTCACTGACAACAAACATGCATAAATTATGTAAAAAAAAGTTGTAGGTGGCAGCACGGGTGTCGTCCTGTATCAATAGGGTCATCTCTACTAGAATCTTCCCACGTAACCTCCAACCCCCCCTCACTACCGGAAAAAATCCCCCTGAAAACGTCTCAATGACCAATACTATATGTAAATATCGGGGAAAGTTCATAACTTGCAGCACTTCCCCGGGGACCGTGGGGGACTAAGTCAATCTCAAAGACATATATTTTTTCGACCGTGCTTAACAAAATTGCTATCTCAGAATTTAGATTCTGTGACTTTGGGAAAAAATGAGCGTGGGAGGGGGCCTAGTTACCCTCTGATTTTTTTGGTCCCTTAAAAACGGCACTAGAACTTTTAATTTCCGCTCAAATGAGCCCTCTCGCGAAATTCTAGGACCACTGGGTAGAATGATCACCCCTGGGGAAAAAACAAATATAACTGTATTTTTCAAAAGCTAGGCGAGGAAAAAATCTAGGGTCGCCACTGTTTAGAAGATCTACTCTATTCATCTTATATTGGCGTCAAAAGTAATTAATAAGCAGGAAACACCGTTAAGCAGTTTTTTGTCACCTTGCAAGATGCGCGAATGAATATAATCTGCAGCAGTTGTCGTGAATATATTCTGCCAAAAGTGAATTATTATCAAAATAATTCTTTTTGATTAGCTATTAGATATTGCAGCCTTGAGGTGAATATAAAAGGAGTTTTAATTTCCCGAATAATTACATTCGAGCACGTATCTTGCATACTAAAATAAGTAGGATTAATCGTGCGCCAAAATGGAATCTCTGAGCTCTAAACCTTGCTTGAAAAGGATAAAGCCAGGCAGGAAATCAATGTCTCTTTTTTCCAGAGAACAAATAGCAATTTATAAAGAAACTAGCTTACCGGAAATAAGGGAACACTTTAAAAACTCATTGGGTGTCAGGGGGACCCTAGAGTGGGATTCTACTTAAGAGGACTTTGGGGTAATTGTTCCCCGAGTTCTTGCACATGGCATTCCTATGTTTCCCACATTTTCCCTGTATTTTGCCTATTTCGTGCATTATATCCCTTTCGTCATCCCCATTTATCAGCCTTTATCCATTATTTATATCCATAATTTATCACTTATTATTACTTTAATTCATTACTGATAACATTCATCATTTATCATCTGTGTTTATCCATTTTATCAAGCTTTTTCTCAGGAAAATGTTCTTTTAAGTTTTTTTGTTTTTTTTGTAAGGGGAGGGGGACAACAGCAAAGGAGTTCCAGTAAGGTAACTCAGTAAATGTAACTCCGAAACATATTGGGAAATAACGAAAGTCTACCAGTGGTTCCGATCACAAAAAGAAGGGGGGGGGGCAATGATTTTTTTTCGTATTTTCAATGAAGATACATCTAAGCGGTATTTTGTCAGATTAAAGGGGGGTATTTTTTCAATTTTGTAAAAAATACACAAAAAACTATTTTTCAAATCTATAGAGGGGAGGTGGTAATTTCCCTCTCCTCCTCCCAATTAGTTCTCGTAAATCCTACCTCGAAATTGTCCTACGAAATTTGTACGTAGGTATGAAATATCAAATGCCTCGGCAAAACATGCATAATTAATAATTGAGATACCTTTTTACATATTTTCTAGATGTTTTATCTATTAAATATGTGTTTGTCGTAAAGACTAGAACATAACGGATTTGAGGTTGATCCATAATTTGGGGCGGGGGGGGCTCTAGAATTTTTATGACCGTCAATAATTTTTTCCTTTTATTTTGTGACAGATTATGAATCATCACTAAGATTATGCTTTTTGATCAGCAGCCTTGAGCTGATTGTAAAAGGAGCTTCAACTTCTCAGTAATTACTTTAGAGCACGAACATTGCATACTAAAATAAGTAAAATTAATCTTGCACTTAAATGGTATTTCATGATGTTTAGACCATATTTAAAAGGGCTTGCAGAATCAGTTCAGGCGTGTTCACAGGTGTTTTTTTTTGGGGAACAAAACTTCAAATTATATGGAACCTTTTTAAGGAAGTCATGGAGAAATCGGAAAAGCTACGAGATCTCGATAGAACGTTCTTGGCGAAAAATATTTTTTAAAATAATTTTTATTTCTGAGACACCTGTTGATTCAGCAAAGTAACCCCGATAATTTTAGAGTTGAGAACAGCACTGTATCAGGATTTTTGTTCCGAGGGATATCTTTGTTCGGGACGTTGGCGGGGGGAGGGAGTACCAAACAAACTTTACAAAGCGGAACGAAAAATTTTTACGTGTATTTTTTTACTGTTGTACGATTCGGGAGGTGTTCAAAACAAATAACCTGGATACGTCCCTGACTCAAAATAATCCACAGAGTGAAGTTGACAAACTTGATTCAAGTTGATTTGTGAAGTTGATTCAAGTTCTATGATCCACTCGCAGAACAGTTTAGACAGAGCTGCAGTTGAACTATTAGGTGACCTTCAGGCATTCAGTGACTGAACAAAACATTTCCTCTCATAACCAAAGGTATCAGCCATTCATATTCCAGGTCGTATATTACCTCCAGGACATGCCCCACCCCCTATTTAGTTCTTTGTTTATTTTCTAGACAAAGATTCAAAACTACGAATGAACATTTTTTTGTAATATCGGATTGATACTCCAGGTTATAGGATTAAAACTGTGATCATTAGTGTCTTAATTATCTTGTATCTATATTGCATATCAAAATCTTGGAACCTACTGTTGGGTACAGGTGCGTAAGTAGTAAGGACTTTAGGCCCATGCCCTTCCCCCTAAAATTTTAAATCTTTACGATACTCCTATAATTTCTAAAAACTATCCATATAATTTGTGTATTTCTGGTGTTTTTTTTCGAAGTTATGACCTGTTCCCTTCTTCCCCTGCAATGCTGGCCACCTACCTAATTTTTGGGTAGGTCGTTGATGGGGCATATCCCAAGGTTATACCAAGAACATTTTTAGGTTTTAGTAAAAACATCCCATTTAAAATGCTCTTAAATATTAATGCCTAACCGGAAATTTCTTATTCTACACAACCATTCCTACGTCTCTATGAACGCGGTGCCGTTAATTAAGAGTTGATTATGTCTTTTTAATTGTCTGCTTCCTACCCGCAATTTCAATGGCATGATTAAACTACTAGAATGCAGAATTACAAAAAAGTAATTATTCAAGGTTACTCAAATATATATTATGCCCATCAACTATTGTCCAGTCATTGCCCTACTTATTCTAATTACTTCAATTTTGAGTTTTACATGATGATTTTATGTTTTTTTGAACGTATTGTTTAGCAAAAGTTTACGTGATAATTGTCTGTAAGATATTTACACAACATATTTAAATCAGACATGCACTGAATATTTTGGGACCTTCAGAAATATCATGATTATTAATATTTCTTTCCATATATGGTGATAAGTAACCTTCGTTAATAGTAACCGAAGCTCTAAAAAAACGAATCTAAGTGCACCAAAAGAATTCGTCTTATATACTGATTACAAAATACTTGACATTTATCAAGTTTGACATTGCAATGTAAAAAAAATGTTTTTCCTGAACCTATAGAAAAGAAACATCAGAAATGATGTAACAAACATGCCATATTTAGGACCCTATCCAGGATTTTGTTGGGGAGGGGAGGGGGGGGTACCAAAAACTTTTAAACGCATCATAAATGTGTTTTTCATGCATTTGTATTACGTTTTTACAAGTCGGACAAACTTTACGGGGGGGGGGGGTGTCAAATCTCCTAACCTCTTCCCTGAATACGGTCTTTGCTTGCATAGTCCCATATCGTAATTTTTTTTGTCCCCCTGGATGAAACAATGAACAAAGTAAAAAATTTAATTTGTATTGTTAATATACATTCTTATGGCTCCAAAATCATCCTGCGTAACTTTTCATGTTTCTAAGCTCATCTTTGGTTGGTCAGGATTCGTTAAGCTCATTTTTGGTTGCACGGGCCATCTCACATTTGAATTTATATATTTAAATCTAGAAAGGTTTAATAAATATTGCCTAGAAAGGCATTTTATTGACATTTCAGGCACTAACAAATTTTTTAAAACAATACAAGTAACAAAGTTCGCAAATTGCATTTGTGAGCTTGTATGGTGTTTAAATCTCTTTCCCCGAACAATACATTTACAAAAACAAATAAAGATTTGAAATTCCATCCTATTTACAGTAGGAAAGCAAAAAAAAAGAAATGTGTAGGCTAAAAAGTGGGATAACAAAAGTCGTATAATAACCATGCCATACCATTTGTATTCCTACATGATACGTTTGTTTCCCTGGAAAATCTATAGCCAACAAATAAAAGAAAAAAACACTAAAATTTAACCTTTTTATAAAATCTTTTTCCTGAGCCTGTAAAAAGCGGGATACATCAGGATGGCAGAATAACCACATCCTATCGTTTGAATAATCGTATACAGTAACTTTGCTTTCCGGAGAAAAAAAAATTATTTTTTCAGGATGTTTTTCCCGAACCTGTAGAAAGTGGAATAACAAGAATGGGAGATTTATCAGAGGAAGATTTTGAGCGTCTACATCCGTGGGTATTGCGTGAAGTCACGGCCCTCTTTGAAAGACATGGTTTAAGTTTTACCCGACGAAAACCTTATAAGAAAAAATCTAACGAGGGTAAGTTTTTCTTTTCTTCTTTTACTTTCACCGTAGCCAATATGGATATTTTATTTTTTGTCAAATCACTAGCAAACACAAGGCTGTAGAGGCAAATTGCTTCCGTTGGTCAATTTAAGATGAACATTTGGTTTGCTCGTTTTCGATGTATCCATATAGGTTTTTTACACGTTTATAAATATTTTAAAATATTTAGTATATTGAACTTATTAAAGCGTTTGGTATTGCGTTGTCAAGTGTGTTTGATGGCCACAAGGATGAACTGCTTTATTAACAATAGTTCTTAAGCAGCATCCCTAAGTTCTAGTTCCTTTTATTTCGGACCATCCGATTCTATCGGTTTTAAAACTATAGCGTACAACTCTTCCCAGACAAATTCCGCGCCAAATTCAGTATAGTTAGAATAAGTCCCTGAAAGCTTAACTATTTTCTGGAATTGCTAAACAATTTCAATAAATTTTGTGTGTTACATAAAAAAAAAAAAAAAAAACTAAGACACGACGTTTTTTCTGGTGTTATGAATTATTTATAAAAGATGTGTTACTAGTGACGAGGGCTATGGGAGAAGGAGGACTTATTGAGTAGAAGCGCTGACCTAAATATAATTAATCTATTCAAAAAATAATAAATATTTAAGATATTAGTCACATTTGGTATCAGACATAAAATATTCGAGTAAAATGAAACATCAATCGTGATCAACGAGTCAAAAGAGGTTCGTCTCGATTTTCTATGTAAACACTTGAGGTGTTACCACCACGCGTAGGTGTTATCCAATCGACCAATCATATCGTTTAATTTCGTCTCTTCCCTCGGAATCATCTTTATGAACCCCATTCTTTGCAACAACTATCTCATGATCTCATACCATTTTTTGCATACCTTTTTGTTCGGATCTATTGCTACGACCTTGAGGGAATAAATAAAAAAAACAAGTTTTTTTTAACTGAAAGTAAGGAACGACGTTAAAACTTAAAACGAACAGAAATTATTTCGTATATGAAGGGGGCTGTCCCCTCCTCAAGGCCTCGCTCTTTACGCTAAAGTTGTTTTATGGTTTAAAAAAAATAGAGTTGCGAGAAATTCAAACTTTGGCGTAAAGAGCGAGGTGTTGAGGAGGGGACAGCCCCCTTCATATATGGAATAATTTCTGTTCGTTTTAAGTTTTAACATCGTTCCTTACTTTCAGTTAAAAAAACTTGTTTTTTTTATTTAATTTTTGAACGTTTTTGAATTAATGCAGGTTTTGATTTTGGCTCACCGTACATGAATAATTAAAACAAAATTTGCATATTATATTTGGTTAAATGGCTTTCTCGAAACTTGTTTAATTTTATTTACGAACGTTTTTATTAGTAATAAATATACGTAACTTGACTTACGTAACGAACTTCTATATTCATAAATTTTTAAGGGGGGTTCGCCCCCTAGTCAATACCCTGCTCTTTAAACTATAGTTCGAATTTTTTTTCCAGTTCTTTAAAAATGACCTCTTAATCACAATCAGTTGATCAGTTGAAAAAATTTTTTTTTTTTATTTAATTCCTGATCTTTTTCTTTAATAATGATGGGAAATCCGGCGCCCCCTTCATAGTAATGTCCCTTCCCCCATGACATCTTCCTTCATGGCAAGATCCTTCCCTATAGCCCCCGACCCTCTCCTTCCCCCACCTACCAGAAAAAATCTCCTCTGAAAAAGTCTGTATACTTCCCAATAACCAATACTATATGTTAACATTGAGTAAAGTTCATAACTTTCAGCCCTCCCCCTGGGGACTTTGGGGGATCAAGTCATCCTAAAAGACATTTTTATCATATTTTCGACCATGCTGAACAAAATGGCTATCTCAAAATTTTGATCGGGTGACTTTGGGAAAAAAAGGAGCGTTGGAGGGGGCCGAGTTGCCCTCCATTTTTTTTGGTCAATTAAAAATGGAACTATAACTTTTATTTACATTCCAATGAACCCTCCCAATATATTCTAGTACCACTGGGTCGATACGATCACCCCTGGGAAAAAAAAAACAAAAAACAAACAAACAAATAAACACACACACACATAAAAACGCCTCTGTGATATTTCTTCTGGCAAAAAATGGAAAATTCCTCATTTTTGTAGATAGGAGCTTAAAACCACTACAATAGGGTTCTCTGAAACGCTGAATATGACGGTGTGATTTTCATTAAGATTCTATAACTTTTAAGGGTCTTTCCCCCTTTTTTCGAAAATCAGCCAAATTTTCTCAGGCACGTAACTTTTGATGGGTAAGATTAAACTTAAAGAAACTTATATATTTGAAATCAGAATTGAAATCTGATTCTTTTGATGTATATATTGGTATCAAAATCCCGTTTTTTAGAGTTTCGGTTACCATTGAGCCGGGTCGCTCCTTACTTACAGTTCGTTACCACGAACTGTTTGAAACTGTGAAGGCATAACAATAAAATGAGCATTGCCAGGATATTTTCGGGGAAGGGCAAGTGGTACCAAGAGCTTTATTTTACTAAGACTTAAATGAGAATATACGAAATTTTCCTATTTTTTACATTCCGCCAATCTCTTCTTATTTCGCAGGAGATGTGGGCATTATCTCAGGTACGTAGCAGGATTTTTTTTAAGGGGGAAGGATAATAATTAAAACAAATTTAGTTTGATAATTTGAGAAAAATTGTTCAAAAATTCGTAAAATTTACGATTTTCGAGGCCTGGGCCACCGTCTCGTGTGTCCCTTCATTGCCCCCTGTTCCCAACCCTGTCAGATTCCATGGGCAATATTCCTTTTAAAGATAATTTACAGACTTCTAGAGCTACCAAATCAATCAGTAAACTGGAAAGTTAGAGACTAGTGCCTTGTTGGGAGATACTGATATAGGTAATTGTATCGGTACATATCTCCATTCCTTTTTATTTAAGAAAATCATTCCAAACACCTCACTTATTAAGTGAATTAACATATTTAGTCAAATGATTAAACTTTCAAATCGCAGTCTGAAAGTGTATGACATAGTTTTAGTAAGCCATAAGTCCATAAATAACCAATAACACGAAGCTCATAATTGTCATATGAATGCATAATTTATTCTATCATATTATTATGCGAATATATAGGACCCACATCATTTGATGCTAAACACAGCTTGAATGATTATTTTTGGATGTTGGAGTCCCATTAATTATGTTCTGTCAAAAACACACAAATTTGGGATCTTTATCTTACTGGGATACACACAGGATGAAAACATTAAACTTGAGAGATAAAATAGTTTGTTTGTGAACCTTTTTAATTTGGCGCAATTATTGAGTTAAGATGGGTTTAAATAATACAACAACTTAATTTATGCAAAACCAAGGACACATGGGCTAATATCTCTTCCCAGGGTCGTATGCAGGATTTTTTGTTGTGGGGAGGGGGAAAGAACTTTAAAAGACGTATCAAAAATTAGTTTATATTAATTTTTGTTACATTTTTAGGAGTTCGACAAACATTTCAAACCCCCTCCCCCCCTCCCTGGACACTGTCTTGTCACTTTCCCAAAGCATTTTATATTTTTATTTTGTATTTATTTTATTGAGTTATGGGTTTACAGAGTTATTGAGTTTTTTTATTGAGTTTTTATTTATTTTATTGAGTATTTGATTGTTTATTTTTAATTTAGACTTATTTACTATGAACAGTTACAATATAATGTCATAATGAATAGTGCTCTGCCAAAATGGTACAAAAGTTTGGAATTCATATTGCTATGGTTAAATAGGAAATGAGGTTAGTAGATGGTTTCATATGGAATCAGGAGTTAAGCAGGGTTGCGTTCAATCCCCATTTATATGTATTACTTTGATGGCCTTTGTCCTAAGAAACACGGCAAAGGCTATGAGAGAGCATGGAATCAAATGGGAAAATAAAACTTTCATATACTTAGATTATGTAGATGATTCGAGTATCCAAGACAAAAATGTTAGCAAATTGAGTGGTGTTTTGGGGGTTATTGAGAGTTCATGGTACAAGAATAGGTTTGAAAATTAATGTTAAAAAGACTAAGTCGCTGGAATAGATGAATAGGAATAGATGAAGGTGAAGAGGTAATGTGAGAAACGAGAAGATCGATCAAGTGGACAGGTTTTCTTCCCTGGGTAGTATTATTAGTAAAGATGGTGGATGCAGTGAAGGTAATAAAAGTGGAATAGCCAAGACCCAGGGTGTTTTTCACAATTGAGAAAAGTTTAGGAGAATAAGTAAATAAATCTGCTAAGCAAGACTAGGGTATTGGAAACTACAGTGATCAATTATGTTTCTGGAATGTAGGCGCTTCGGAAGGCGGAGGGGGTTTTGTTAGGTGTCTCCCTGAGGAATTGTCTACGGATCAGTTTGGGTACCCATTTAACTGACCGTATTTCAAACAGTAAGCTGTTGGAGAATGTAGTTCTATTCCGGTTTCTATGGCTATAATGAAAGAAAGGTTGGGATGGCGAGGACATGTCTTACTGATAAAGGGCGACATATCGCCGAAGATCGTCCTTTTCGGCCATCCATTTAGGGCCAAACGAAAAGCATGTCGTCTGCGAATGAGGTGGTAAGAAATGAAATATGGAACTTCTTGGAAGGGTGTAAAGAGGGTGTAATTTATGCCTTTGATAAATTGGGATGGAGGAGGAGCGCGTGCAGCTTTTACTGGCCTCAGACGGCTGGGTGGCACAGTGAAATGTTAGTGGTAGTTGTACATATATATATACATATATATATATATATATATATATATATATATATATATATATATATATATATATATATATATATATATATATATATATATATATATATATATATATATATATATATATATATATATATATATATATATATATATATATAGCCCCCCTAAAATCTCTGCCTAAACATTTCCAGAAATTCTCTTCTGTTCTACTTAATTTTTTTGCCAGGTTTATTAAAGGTAAACTTGGAAGTTTCTGCGGCAGTTATTATTATAAATAAAATCAAGCTAGTTTTTGTTGAAATGAGTTTTTATGTCTATTTGAATATTAAAAATTTCTGGGCGTTGTGAATAAGGACCAATGATTGTGCAAAAGGCATTTACGGTTTTTTGTAAATTTTTTGCATTGGAGGAAGTTTTCCTCTTTATCACGGTGCTATTTCTGTCTTTTTATCAGTAGCACAGAGAGAATTAGAGAGTGGGAGAGAAAGAGAGAGAGAGAGAAATAGAATTTTGAAAAAGAAAGGCAAAAGGAAAGTAAAAAAGGTAGAGACAATTTGTGAGCGAGCTTCAGGTATACCACTTAGCTTAGACATGGTTTTTTTGGAGAGGGAAGGGGGCAAGGCCGTTTAATTTATTTGGAGAATTGTTTCAGCTCTATTTAATAAGAGCTATTATTAATTTTAATATTGGTTCAACATAGCATACATTATTCCAGTATGATACTTTCACTATTCTCTTTAGGTCAAACGGGAACAGTCCATCAACATGCTATTGTTTGCAAATTCTGATCTTGATTAAAAAAATAGAATCTCCACATATGGACAGATATATAGGCTATAAACAAGGCGTCCAAAAATTGCAGAGGCATAAAATGTGTTCAATGACTATTTGAAAAAACTTAATGAGTTTATTTAATGTTTTGTTAGCCTATTTCAGTTAATGAAATTATTTAAGGTTATAGTATATAATTTCTTCCGTTTATCTAAAATATTAGGATTTTCAAATATGAAAATTAAGACTGTATTTTTGCTTCAAACTATTCTTGAAAAGAATGCTGATTTATTATGCTTTTTGGAGGAATCTCAGATTTAGTGTTATTTATATATATAAATTGTTTAAATTGTTTATTTTAATCTTTTGAATTCCCATAGATTTAATCAATTCCTATAGATTGATTTTCAAAATAAAATTTTATAATCAAGATTAATCGAGATGTAAGTTAATATTCCTGAATAGGCTAAAAATGGTAGTTTTTCTTACTAGACAATTTTCTAAACGCGTTTTTTATAATTTTTTGTTGCTATAAGTTGTTTTTTGAAACTTTTAGTTTCAAAATTTCAATCTGTTTTGAGTCCATATAGTTACTGTTGATAAGTGAATACGCTATGAATAACCTTCATCTCTTACAATATAATTGTTTGAATATGTAAAACATGTCTATTGCCATTTTTGTTAAGTCTTCAATTGCAAGATTGGGGAGTAGCCAGACTGAAAGTTTTGAATGGCTGAACGTTCCTAAATTTTTATCACTATGCCATTAAAAAAAATTAAACAGTAATTTAACCAGTTGTGCCAATTCGCAAAGATGTAGGGGGGGGGGGGGTAAGGATTGTGTATCCTTTTTAAATGAAGATATAACAACGGTATCATTCAAAATTTAGTGGTGGGTAGAGGGGTGTTTCATTTTTTCTATCTTCTTTGTGCATAAAATTGTATTTTTTTTTAATCTATGGGGTCAATGCCTCCCAATTGGTAGCCCCTGATCTAGCAGGGAAGATATGCAGTTTATAGCATTCGTTTGATTTAAAAAGTTGCGCAATCAAGCATACAGTTTTGGAGTTTTAATTCAAAATTTGATGGACGCAGTCTGTGTCCGATTTGTTTCGTCGACAGTTGGTTAAGATTTATATAAAATAAGATGTTTATTTGTTGAAGAATTTGTTTATTGGAGATTTAATTCAGATTTCTAGCATAAAAAAAGTAAGTAGTAAAAAACTGTAATATTAAACATATCTGTCTTATTACTTCTAGAATTTAACTTATTAAGTAAACTGATTTAAGTAACCCTATCTAATTTGATTTATCTGTCAAATAAACAGTCCTTCGATGTATTCTCTTCTTATGTAATTAATTGTTAAAGATAGTTTTTAATTGTCAGACTTGTTTTGTTCTTTTTTCGCCATAAATTATACACTATATATAAGTCAATCACGAAAAAATAGTTCGATTCCAGCCCCCAAAAGACGTTGGGGTACTTAAAATGAATTTTACAAGGGAAAAGAAAAACTGGAAAAATATGTTTATGTTTTTTTTACTGTTACTAAATATCAGATATTTTTTTACGAGGAAAGTCTTTCAAAGCATCCAATATGCTGCAAAATCAACTCTGATATCAGAAACTCTATTTAGCTATTTCTGATTGTGAAAAAGATCATGCCATATGTTTTTGGAATTAAAGTAGCCTCTAAATATCATGAGAACGAACCAAGACAGTAGGAAACGAGTTGAATCAGTCGGTAAAACTTTCTTAGTTTGAGGAGCGGGCTGTAAATCTGAGTTTGGCAAAAAAAAGTCACTTAACGTGTTTTGTATTGCCTTAACCGGGCTGTTAATGGCAATTTCTTGGCCACTTTTTTTATATGACTCAAGTCAAATCATGCTTAAACTATCTGTTCCTGTAAGCAAGTAATTTAAATTAAGGAGAAATAACAATTTTGTATTGACACTTTTTGGCACTTCAAAGCTAATCATCAAACCCCTACTGGAAATCAATTAAGATACGTGAACTTATTTGTCAAGTAAACGGTTGTTTGAGGCATAGGATACCTCTTTCATGTAATTGGTTCTTAAAAGTAGAAAGTTGGGGGTCTTCAAACTCATTTTGCTCAATTTTCTTTTAGTCGCACATAAATTTATTTAATCTTAAAACCTGCCTCTTGTTTTGCCTCTATTATATACACTTTTCATCGTTTCTTTGTACTTTTTTTTTATTTCTGGAAATTGAAAGATGTTTTGTGAACCCTGAATATTCTTCAGTTGAATTATGAATATTCCCAAAATCGCGTAGCTTACAGGTTCTTGGTTCTGAATTTTTGGTAATTCGAGCGCGTTCGGGGGAATTCGTTTAAGAGAAGGAAGGGGAAACTTTAACGAAACTGCAATAATGGGCAGATCGCATAGATATTGTACGTAAATATGAAAGATTAAGGACAAGTTGCATCATTTTCCCCGGATATAGGCTCTGTGTGTCCCTGGGTAAATGTCTGTGGCAAGTGGTTCCCTTGTCACATATATATTTAAAATATTTTTAGCATAAGTTGGGTCACGGTTTTCCTGACTTCTCTCCTTTCTTCACAATCGCATCCTTGTTTGCTCTTACCCCTGAGATTTGACTCTCAGTTTAGGTGATTTAGAAGACGCGGCCAGAAAATACGACATCTAAATAAAATTTTATATTAATCATAGATAGCAGTTGTTGCTGAAGTAGTTTTGAATTGGCCAGCCATGTTAAAAATTTTGCTAAGGGCTATATAACTTCAGTGGCAGTAGACCTTTCTACAAAATCTAATTTTTAATTCTGGTTTAGGTTAATTTTTAATACTTTGGCAATTATGTGAAAGATATTTTTTTTTAATTTTATGAAGCTTTTACAAAGAAAGGAACCTTAAAAGATGATTTAATTCGTGTCATTTTCGCTGGAATGCTGAATTCTGTAGTCTAAATAAATACACGTTAGAATTTCGAACGTCTTCGTCTTCGACTAAATCGAAGTTTAATGAAGTCATTACTGATAGTCTTAATACAGAGGTCTTGTTACCCTGCTAAATCGATAACATTGACTAAATTTCAACCAATTCTGACGGCCAAAATAATAACTAAATCCCGGTAAATGACAGCTAAAATGCAGACTATATGGACTATTTATGGAAAAGGCTACTTAATTCGCAGATATAATTGAGAGAACTGCCAAGAAGTATTCACTGATATTATTAGTATAACAAAAAGTGCCCCCCCCCCGAAAAAGAATTGTCCCCTTAACTAATCAGATGTGATACACTCATGTATGTTTATTTTTGCACTTGAAAATACGTAAAGAGTGAGAGCTAGACAGCCAAATGCTTTAACAGAGACAAGTAAATTTGCAAACATTTGCAATAACATATACCTCGCTATGCAAAACTAATTGCAAATTTCTGTATCTATTTTGCTTGAGGAAGGCAACGAAAAATAGTGACATAATTAGAGGGTTGGCATTCTTTGAATCCTTTTCCTCTTCAGGAGCTCCCATTTTTAGGTCACAGGGTAGTGGGTTAGCATTAGCGAGTCAATTAACCAATATTACAATGAAATTCATAACTTCATGCCTGGTGTTATTCACCTTTGAAATTTTGTTGTGAACGTGGAATTTCTTAGCTACTTTATTATTTTCCAAGGCATGGGCGCCCATAAGGGGGGGCATGGGGAGCCCGCCCCCTGGATGAATGATGCTGCCTTATTTTTATATTTTTGTTCTGAGATTTCTAGTATATAGCTTTAAAAGTGCCGATTAGACGAGGTTCGCCTCCCCTAGAATTCAGCTTATGGGCGCCCATGTTCCAAGGCTTTCTCGAATATTTTCTTGGGGTCTTATGGTGATCTTTGAAAAGGTACTGTGCATGGCATATCCAGAAAGAATTTTGCTTTGTAAGAAACTATTTTATATCTCAAAGTTTAATAAAGTGAGTTGTATTCGAGTTTTTTTTTGTATTTGTTTTGTAAAATAGGACAATTTGGCTAATAAAATTTGCCAGAATTTGAAGGTAAAAATGAAAGTACTTAGGCCTCATGTAAAGTTTGAACTACTTGCAAAACAAATTGAGGCCACACTTTTTTTTTCCAATTCAAATCCAAATCTTTAAAAGTATACATGGGATACAAATTGAAATGTCAAAACTATTCCCTAGCTCTTTGAAGGATGATTGTAGACACACAATGGTTCAATAATAAAAAAGGAGCATTTAATGTTTGAAATTTGCTGGAAAATTTATTTTGAGAAATTAATTTGATTCAACTTATATTTATCTTTTTCTTTGCCTTGCCAATGCAAATCAAGTCCACTTTACTGTCTCGTAATAAAAATCAAACAGTTCTTGGTAACGAACTGTAAGGACTGACCCGGCTCAATAGTAACCAAAACTCTAAAAAATGGAATTTTTATACCAATAGGTATATCATAAGAATTGGCTTTTTATGCTGATTTCAAATATATAATTTTTGAAAAAGGGGGAAACAGTCCCTAAAAGTTAAGTGATCTCAATGAAAATCACACCATCAGATTCAGCGTATCAAAGAACCCTACTGTATAGGTTTTAAGTTCCTATCTTCAAAAAATGTGGAATTTTGTATTTTCTGCCAGAAGAAAGATCACGGATGCGTGTTTATTTGTTTTTTTTCCCAGGGAGATCGTATCGACCCAGGGGTCCTAGAATATCGATAGAGGGCTAATTCGAACGGAAATTAATAGTTCTAGTGCCCTTTTAAGTGACCAAAAAAAAAAAAAAATCGGAGGGCAACTAGGCTCCTCCCCCCCCCCTTTTCCCAAAATCGTCAGATGAAAATTTTGAGATTACCATTTTGTTCATCATAGTTTAAAGGCCCAATAGCTATGCCTTTGGGTATAACGTGACCCCCCACAAACCCCAAGGGAAAGGTCTTTAAGTTATAAAATTTGCCAATTGTTTGCGCATAGTATTTGTTATTGGGCTGCAGGCATACATTTTGGGTTGGGGGGGGGGTGAATTTTCTGATGGTGGTTTTTCCACGGGGGAATCTATGGGGAGGGAAGTGTCCGGGGAGTGAAATTGTCAGGGAAAATTATACATTGGGGGAATTTGCCAGAATTCTTTTACAATTTTTTTTTTATATGTCTTGCTTTCTCTTTTCCGTCTTAATTTTACGCACGGAGTGGTTAAGAGTAATTGTCCGGGGTAAATTTTCACTGGGATTGAATTGTCTAGAGGGCATTTCCGTGGGGAAGGGGTTTCTCCGTGGAGGTAAGGCCAGATTTCCTGGCATTATTTAAAAAACGATCAGAAATCAAATAAAAAAAAACAAGAAATTAAACAATTTTTATTTAATACTAAATAAATCAAGCACAGTATATTTGTTCTTTTGCAAATAGCTCTCACATGAAACCTTAATGTTTTTTTTTCTTAATTTGCATTTATATATATATATATATATATATATATATATATATATATATATATATATATATATATATATATATATATATATATATATATATATATATATATATATATATATATATATATATATATATATATATATATAATCATTCCTGTAAGCATAAACTGTTTTTTTGTGCCAAATTTAAAATAAAGATTAAAATTCAGCCAAGAACCTGCAACACTTTCACAAGGGTTTAATTTTACTAATTTTAAGCCCGGCAAAACAAACCCATCTATAAAAAAAGTAAAATCTAATTAAATTTGAAAAAAAAAACAAGGAAACACTAGCGATTCGTCTATGGAACATATTAAAACAGACATTAGTAATATATGGTTAAGGTTATTAGCTCACCTATAGGCTACCCGTACCCTACAGGTGAGGTAACAACCTTAATGCAATTATTATTACCCTAAATCTCGTTTGTTTCGATTTTTCGATCGGAATGTTTTAATGGTACTTTAGAGGAGGCCGAGGGTATTACCATTCGCCATTCTAGAATAATTATCATAATGAGAAGTTATTTTAAACCTGTTTAAGCATCTTAAAGTTTGAAATAGAAGTTAAAATTGTTTATTTATTAACAACAAAAGTGGAACAGATAAAGGCAATACAACATCAATAAATGCAATTTCATACATATGTTTTTTAAATACTTTATTTCAAAGCTGCATTTTAGACAAATATATACAGTTTTGACGACATTTTTTTTTACTCCCAGTGAATGAATTAGTAAAGAAAACATTATTGTTGCCCGTCGTTCAAAAATGCATACGAGTAAGAGAAAATGACAAGCAAAACAATATTAAAAAATCAACTTTTGTGTGTGTTATATTAATAGTTACAAACTTATGGAGACAGTTAGGAAAGGGAACCTAGGAGCCAGATGGATCCCAAAACTGTTTCATAGGAGACTGAGCCTTGGGCGTCCATCAGGGGGTGGGGGGCAGGAGGGGGCGGTCGCCTCCCTCTGGCTGCTGCCTTATTTTTTATATTTTGTTTTGAAATTTCTATTATATAGCATTAATAGTGCCAATTAGATCAAGTAAGCCCTCCTGTAATTCAACCTATGGGCGCTCATGGACTGAGTCCCTCCGAAAACGAGCTTAGAGAGGCTCTGTCGATCCATCAGCATTCCTTTTTATTATGCTGAAATTGCATCAAACTCAAAGTCATGGGACACCATCCTCTCCGAAAAAACGAAAAAAACTGTCTTGGCTTTTCTCTGTCTACAATTACCCAGCCCAGTCTTGATGCAACCTATGCAACCTATTGCCCAAAATACTTGATAACTTCAATTCAAAATCAACGGACTCGGTCCGTTGATGTTTGTTATTAATTAGGGTTATTATCATTATTGTGCTAGAACAGTGCGTTAAGGAAGATCCCTGTTGAGGATTGCATTTGGATATGCACTAGGATGTTATGGCCCCACTCTAATTTTTGAAAAAATACAGCAAAAATGTTCAAAAAAGACTGGTTTAAGAATGTCTACCAATTTGACCCCCTTTCTTTTTTCCCTACTTCAAGCCTAAACTTGTTAAAATTTAGCAGACCAATTTATCCGTCAAAATGTTCAGGTTTTGAAACTATCGAAACGTTAAAATCACGTCAAAACCTCAAAACTGCAAACGTCAGGTTTCGAAACGTCAAAATCGAAACTATTTCTGAAACAGGTTTCGAAACTTGAAGTTCTTTTAAGAGTTTTGGCAGCAGTATGGCTACTGGTTGGGGTAGTTTACGTGCATATATTCTCCACAAGCGTGGTACTTTTGCAAAACACTAAACTTATTGCAAATTGTGATTCTAAAAAAAAACTTCACAAACATTTGCTAAAAGAGATTCAGAAGGAAAACTAGCTAAATATGAAGATGATACTGGTGACGTGTGTAGGATTTTTTTTTCGAAAGAGCCAGATAATAAAACAAATCTGATAATTTAAATAAGAAGTACTAAGGAATACAACAAAATTTAGGATTTCGGAGAAAGTCCTGGGCCCTGAAGATCCCTCCCTAACGTACATGCTTGTTCTGGGGAGCTCCAGTTGAGACTAAATAAAATGTGACTTGTAGTCTACGTATCAAAGTGCCAAAATTCATAAAAAGCTCGGGATTTATCTCTGGTAACTTACAACTACATACAGCAGGACCTGCTGTATTAGCATCAGGACAGCAGGACCTGGCGTTTTCTGCTTCACCTAGCATCATAAATTCAAATGTTACGTGGGAATTTGTTTAACCATAAGCTCCCTTTACTCATGGCAGCTGAGCTGGTAGAATCACGCCACGGTCTCTCACCCCATGCCAAAGGATTTTCTAAGCCAAGACTCGAATCCTCGTCCCGATGGATATTGGATTACAAGCCCAGCGTGCCATCCAATCCGCTTAAAGGCCCTTTAGAGGACAGCAGGACCTGGCGTTTTCTACTTCACCTAGGATCAGAAATTTAAATGTTACGTGGGAATTTGTTTAACCATAAGCTCCCTTTACTCATGGCAGCTGAGCTGGTAGAATCACGCCACGGTCTCTCACCCCATGCCAAAGGATTTTCTAAGCCAAGACTCGAATCCTCGTCCCGATGGATATTGGATTACAAGCCCAGCGTGCCATCCAATCCGCTTAAAGGCCCTTTAGCCATTTTAGTTATCTCTGATGAGCATTTTTAGGAATACTATATGGTCATTTACCCCCTTAATTTCTGTTTTATCACTCTTTCTGGTTCTTATGACCTTCCATCTTTTTTTTTTGGCTTTGTGTTTTTAAATTCGAATTATTAATCAAGTATTTAGTATTTTTACCTTTAGCTTCTCTAGCCGGGATAATTCATAAGGTGATATGATACGTTTTTGTGAAACTATTTTCGGAGTCCGCTCCGTTAAACTCAAAAGTAAAACGTCATTTTCATTGATCCAATTTGTTTTTCCGTATCATAATTGCTTCTCAAAGTACTTAGAAGTTTCTGTTTTTTCCATAAATTGTTTTTCCTTTTTCCTTGCACAAAAAATGAATAGTTGGAAAATGAATCTCTTTGACATAAGAATTATTATTGCTCCATGTCATAACAAACGCTTTTGGTACAAACAACTGATCGTTGTAAACGGTAAAAAAAACTCAAAATGTATTTTTCAATTTTTTCACGCTCCTGTCAATGTCTTGAGACATAGTACCATTTTAATCACCACACCCAAACTGTCCATGGACATTCCTGTGATGATTCTCCTTATGATGATGACCGGAAAAAGATGGCTCTTTTCTGTTACCTTTGGTGATGAAAAAGGAAAAAGATGGCAGTTTCTGTTTAACTCTGACAATGCAAATTCATACAAGGGTTATTCGTTGAAGTGTAAATCTCCTATTGTTTCACCAAAGGGAATAATGTCTCTTGTTTGTTCTGCTCTGTCATGGTTTAGGTTGTGAACCTTTTTTTTTAACATTTTTGGTTGTATTTTCCAACTTAAAAACCCATCTGCTTTGACTCTTTTGTATAATAAAAAAGAGTCAATATAATTTTAATTAAATGTACGTTACTGAAATACTTGCTTGCGACTAGGGAGATATATCTAAAAAGTAGCTCAAATAAACTGACTCGTAATATTTTCCATTATCTGTAGAAGTCTAAAAACCAACGCTTTACTACAAACTGAGCATGCTTGAGTTTATTCTTGAGAATTATAACTGAATTCTAAAAGTTACCGATATCATGGTCAATGAAAGACTGTTGAGAGCCTTATAAATTAGTCTTTTCATCACACTACTTATGGAATTTTCTGTTTTCAGAAAAGCGCTAGTTTTTAGAGCTGTACCGACATTGGAAAATATAACGAGTCAGTTTATTTAGCTAGTCTTGTAGATATAACAAAATATAAGTCTAGCGGACCTGCAGACCGTCCAGGTTTGAAGCGTAAAGAGAACACGGAGCCAGTTATTGCAAAAAAGATGCGCGTTCTCAAGCCAAGAGGAAGAATATGAAAGCATAACACTGGAGCGATTCTGATATTTTAGACTTGAGTTAAATCGACTGGTCTGACGATGAAAGTGAGTGACAAGGGGCGACTTCGTAAACGCGATTGGTTATTTCGTATTATATGATCATGTAGTCGAATTGGATTGGTTCTTGGAAGTATAAATATAACCAATATATAACGTTTTCTTAGTGCCTTTGTGTAGGCTCTATATTTTTGCGTAAACGAGGTTTGAGCCCCTGTTGCTGCAGAAATCGTTGATTCAATTTGCTCGATTTCTTTCGTATTTTATTAGAACTTCTATTCTCACTATTTGGGTATTCGTTTTATGTCAAAAGCAACTGAGGAATTACCACTTTCTCACCAGACAATACTCCAATTGGCCACAATGGACTAACCAAAATACTTACCCGGCGCAAAAATTGTGTCTTTAGCCCCTTGGAAAGACTCATCTGTAGCGGAGAAGCGTAGTCGAAGGGCGTTCAAACAGTCAGGAAGCATGTTAGACCTATCTTTGAGAAATTACAGTGATGCATATAAACTACGAAACGAGGTTAGATTGACTAGACCTGTCTGTAGAGACAAAGAATCCCTATTTCTGATTTCGTTTTCTGATGTCACTCTTTTTTACCCAAAATCACGCTTTTTTCGGGTTTCTTCCTTCTCTGGAGCCTCGGTTAGTTGGCAACCCTGCTTATCCGGACCTCGAATAATCTAGAATTTCGTCCACTAGTCAATAAACTGAGGTGGGGCTATTGAAGGGATCACACAGTGAGTCATGAGTACAGAGCGCCCTTTCGAACTTAGACGATTACAAAATAAATCATTCTATTATTGTCAGTATTTCTCTTCATTTATCTGTATTTCTTCAGATTGTCTTCTGAATAGGAGTTCATGTAAAAGCACTGACAACGCTTATTTCTGCAATTGTACTTTTTCTCGTACCTAATACACTTCTCGCAGAGCTTTCTGTTGCTACCTCGCTCTGTCCTTTTACAGCCCAAAGGGTGAATTTACACGATTGACATCTGACGCACCACGCACGCATCTGATAATGCCAAAACGTTAGTGAGCGTAGTGACGTATGACGCGGGTGGCTTGTGACGCGCTGGTCTAGAAGTCCACCCGCCGCGGGAAGGAGATTAACCTTAATCTGCGAAGCAATAATTTTTTTGGGTACGAACACATTAGATGGGCCTTTAAAAGGAAACCAGTCACGAAAAACCCGCTCCAGACGGGTTAATTCAAGAGACCGCTACAGAGTAATGCAATGCATAGCGTGGTTTTCATTGCGTTTACGATATTTAAACTGTTGTTTTTTTGGGGTTTAGAAGGGAAAAAAGGTACCTAGGTTAGGCTACGTATTTAATATATTCTATGCTTTACCCCCCCCCCCTAATGTGCAAATACGTAGCCCAAATGTTTCTAAACTATTATATATTCATCTTATTTTATTTTATTTCATTAGCATCAACCAAACTTGACTTTTTAGAAAGGCCCATATAATGCACCAGTACCTTTTTTTTCGTTTTGAGTCTCAACTAGACTCTTTACTTTTTTAAGAAAAACTTTCTGTTTTTTAATTTTAATAATTCCAAGAGTCGTCTAGGTTCAATACGCTTTTTCTTTGCGGCAGTTTCTTGTGGCGAAGTACAAGTTCTTTAGACAAGAGGGAAGTAAATAAGCCTTTTTTACACGGCCCATTTTGTGAGAATTGAACATTCCACAAGTCAATTCACAGATCAACTCCTCATTCAACGTAATATAACATTGCAACATTTTGTCATTTTAATGCTATTTTTGTATTGATATTAAGTATTTTGACTTTTTAGCAATACATTTTGTCTTCGGTTTAGTTCTAATAGCTCCAAGACCCCTCAGCTCATAAATTTAACCCCCATATCTGTTTTTGTTGAATGATTCAGTTGCCAAATCATGGACTTCTAGAAATATTTTGTAGAAGAACTTGCTTAAAAGAGATTTCGTTGCCATTTCCGGATTTTCATTTTCCATTTTCCGGATTTCATTTTCCATTCTCCGGATTTCATTTTCCATTTTCCAGATTTCATTTTCCATTTCCGGATTTCATTTTCCAGGGGTTTCCAGGATTTCCGAAAATGAGGTCAGATTTGATCTATCCTTTACAGTTTTTGGGTTGTTGCCTTTTAAGTAAGCCCAGACAGTAATTTTGACTTGATTTGATACTATTTTGACCAAGTATTTTAACTTGTCCCAATACATAAGCCTTTTCTAAACAGTTAATCTGTGAGAATTAATATGAGGTGGAATCTAGTAGATAATCTATGGTGGTACTGCCCTAAAAACTTCATAGTTTTGACTTGATTTGATATTATTTTGACCAAATATTTTAACTTGTACCAATACATAAGCCTTTTCTAAACAGTTAATCTGTGAGAATTAATATGAGGTGGATAATCTGTGGTGGTACTGCCCTACAAACTTCCTAATTTTGAAATAATCAAAAGAAATATATTAGATAATCAAGTTACGAGTAGACCTAGGATGTGTCCAGTAGGCAAAAAAGTTTTTATTTTGATGTCGTTGGTACGTTAAGCGAATATTATTTTAATTAAGAAAAAATTAGTATTTGACTATTTTTGGAACGAGTTATGCTCGACATCCGAGCCTCCACTGTAAATGAACCATAGTGGAAGGATAATCCGTTTGTCGGGGTTGGGAAACAACAAAAGCAACATCCTTTCAATAAAGTAAAATGATGAGAGATGAATGGCAAGGACAGTTGAGGCCATGAGCATATATTATCCTTTTATGCAGTTAATACCCCACGCTAAGTAGTTTGATTGGGTACAAACATTGCTTTCAATGTAATAAAACGTTGCAACGTCTTGTAATTTGAGACTACCTGCAACGAGAACAAGTAGTTGAATGTTTTATTTGAACCGAATTTGTCCTCAGTTAAATACTATATTTCTTTGGCAAGTGAAATATATGTTTGTTGTCATTTTTTACGTATATTCTCACAGTGTCGGATCCAGAGGGGGGGGGCGGGCGGGGGGAGCCCCCCTAGGTATTCTAAAGTAGTGTAATTTACTTAATTAACTCGAGTTTGGGTTAATTAAACTTGCTCCTAACGCAAGTTTATCGGATAATTCTATTTTGCCCCCCCCTAAAATTTTTTTTCGGATCAACCTATGTTGCCCCCCCCCTAAAAAAATCCTGTATTCTCATGTTTCTGAAAATGAGATCAAATGGGATCTGTTCTTCATGGGTTTTGGGTTATAGCCTTTTACAGTAATTTAGACTGGATTTGATACTGTTTTGCTGAAGTATTTCAACTTGTACAAATACATAAGCCTTTTCTAAATAATCAATCCGTGAGAATTGACCATTGCACTTGTCAATTGAGTAGCCAGCTGAATTCCGGGTTGTATTTCCGCTCATTCCCACTAAATATATAATCTTTTGCTGGCGGTTTCTGACGGAGGGGTTACTCCCTCTTACAAATCATTTACACCAGGTGCCGCGTGCCAAGCGTGATGGAACTGGACCGTGCGTTTTGAGGAGTGTGCCAAGCGTGGCGTAACTGTTTGACACGTGGCGTTCTGATATGTAAACCAGGTGATAAGTCAGCGTCCCTTCATTCGCAACTGTATCGAATCGCACCTCATCAGTGAGGTTGGTAAATTGCAGACAAATTTTAACTCGGGGGCTCAACTTTGAAAATCTGGTACTTGTTTAGTATCCAGTAAACACGCGATAAGTGAAGTTTCATTAATGCTAATGAAATAAAACAAAATAGGATGAAAATATAATAGTTTAGAAAAAAATTTGGGCTATATATTTGCATATTAGAGGGGTGAAAGTAAAGCGTAGCATATATTAAATACGTAACCTAACCTAATCTAGCTACCTTTTTTTGCCCCTTCAACCCCAAAAAACTAAAGTTTAAGTCTTTGTCACGTAGTGAGCAATACCTCACTAGGCAGCGAAAACCTTTTTTTTCATATAGCATCTTTGAGATCGATGCGGTCTTTCTCGCGTGTTTACTAGATTCTAAACAAGTACCGAAACTTCTTTAAATAAAAATATTTTGGATGTATGAAGTACGAATATTGTTATTATAGTCCTTGGTTGTCTTTATTGGTAGAAACATTTATTGGTAGGTCAACGCGTTCTTATGAAAAAATAAATATCAGTTTATTTGCCTTCAGTCGCATATAATTTGGAGATATATGTATCGAAACGGTCGATGACTTATAAAAAGAAGGGGAAGGATTATTGTGTTATTAAAGTTCGCAATGGAAGATATATTTAACCGGATTATGTCTTCTCTGCAAATTGTCGGTATGTTTCAACGGTTTTTGTGTTTAAACATAATACGGCAATAATCAAGTCACTAGTAGTTGTTATGCTACCAGTTTGCCACTTGTTACCATGTTTCCTCTGCAAGTTGTTGGTATGTTTCGACGGCTTTTATGTTTAAACGTAAGACGGCAATAATCAAGTGTTATGTTACTAGCAGTTGGAAACATTTATATCGAAACGATTTATGAAATAAAAAAAGAAAGCGAGGAGTTATAGTATTATTAAAGTTCAGAATGGGAGATACATTCAACCGGATTATGTTTTCTCTGTAAATTGTTGGTATGTTTCAACAGTTTTTGTGTTTAAACTTACTACGGCAATAATCAAGTCGCTAGTAATAGTAGAAAAAAAAAATGTGTAAAAACGACACTACAAAACTAATTAAGCAACACCTGTGAAATACTACCATCGCTTTC
The DNA here is from genome assembly GCF_049724085.1 of Artemia sp. Qi Xiang Cuo. NCBI lineage: Eukaryota > Metazoa > Arthropoda > Branchiopoda > Anostraca > Artemiidae > Artemia > Artemia sp. Qi Xiang Cuo. The sequence continues at coordinate 12,345,551 of NC_142802.1, read as the reverse complement.
TTCACTTCTTGTTGCGACATCTACTTTTTATTTACCAGATTAAATATTTTTTCTACTATTTTTTCTACTACCTCGCTCTTTACGCTAAAGTTTTTTATTGTTTTAAAAAATAAAGTTATGAGACAGAGTCAAACTTTAGCGTAAAGAGCGAGGCGTTGAGGAGGGGACAGCCCCTTTCATATAAGGAATAATTTCTGTTCGTTTTAAGTTTTAATGTCGCTCCTTACTTTCAGTTTAAAAAACTTGTTTTTTTTATTTAATTTCTGATCGTTTTTTAGTTAATGCAGCTTTTATTTTGGCTCACCGTCATTGAATAAGTAAACAAAATTTGCATAAAAATTTAACTTATTTTTTGCTAAATGCCTGTCTCTAAATTTGGTTCTGACGTAATTTACAAATTAACTTACGTAACGAACTTCTATAATCGTATATTTTTCTTCTGGCAAAAAATACAAAGTTGCAGATTTTTGCAGATATGAGCTTGAAACCTATGTTATAGGGTTTTCTGATACGCTGAATCTGACGGTGTGATTTTCATTAAACATTTTTCACTTTTAGGGGATGTTTCCCCCCTCTTTAAAAAATCAGGTAAATTTTTTCAGGCTCGTAGCCTTTGATGAGTAATACTAAACTTAATAAAATTCATATATTTAGAATCAGCATTATTTGCCCATTCTTTTGATACATTTATTGACATCAAAGTTCCGTTTTTAAAAGTTTCGCTTACTATTGAGCCGTATCGCTTGTTTTTTTTTTGTTTTTTTTTTTATTACGTATATGTTATTACGTATACAATGCCCTTAGTCAATACTACGCTCTTTACGTTAAAAGTTAAAAAAAATTTTTATTCACAAACCCCTGAATCACAAAGGCCGTTTAATTAGAATAGATAGCTCTTTTGAAAGCACTAAAAAAAAACTGTAGCGTAAAGAGCGAGGTATTGACTTGGGGGAGAACACCCTCATATACGTAATAATTTCTGTTCATTTTAAGTTCTAATGTTACTTCTTACTTTCAGTTGAAAAAACTTGTTTTTTTTTTAATTTAATTTCTGATCGTTTTTTAAATAATGCTTGGAAATCGGCGCCCCCTTCATAGAAATGTCCCTTACCCCAAAGAAACATCTTCCACGGAAAGATTCTCCCGAGTAACCCCCTCCTCCAGCCCCACTTCCCCCCCCGCCAGAAAAATATTCTTCCTGAAAATGTCTGTATACTTCCCAATAACCAATACAATATTTAAGCAATGGGCAAAGTTCATAACTTGCAGCCCTTCCCCTGGGAACTGTGGGGGATTAAGTCATCCTAAAAGACATATTTATTAGATTTTCGACTATGCTAAACAAAATGGCTATCTCAAAATTTTAATTGGGTGACTTTGAGAAAAAAATGAGCGTGGGAGGGGGCCTAGTTGCACTCCATTTTTTTGGGTAACTTAAAAAGGGAGCTAGAACTTTTGATTTCCGTTCCATTGAGCCCTCCTACGATATTCTAGGACCACTGGGTCAATACGATCACCCCTGGGAAAAAAAAAACAAAAAACAAACAAAAAAAAAAAAAAGCACCCGTGATATTTCTTCTGGCAAAAAAATGTAGAATTCCACATTTTTGTAGATAGGAGCTTGAAAACTCTACAGTATGGTTCTCTGATACGCTGAATATGATGGTGTGAATTTCATTAAGGTTCTATAATTTTTAGGGGGTATTTCCCCCTTTTTTCTAAAATCAGCCAAATTTTCTCAGGCGCGTAACTTTTGATGGCTAATACTAAACTTGATGAAACTTATATATTTGAAATCAAAATTAAAATCTGATTCTTTTGATGTATCTATTGGTAACAAAATTCCGTTTTTTAGAGTTTCGATCACCATAGAGCCGGGTCGCTCCTTACTTACAGTTCGTTACCACGAACTGTTTGATAACACTGCTGCGGTTAAGATAGGAAATGAGGTTAGCAGCTGGTTTCGTATTAAATTAGGAGTTAAGCAGGGTTGTGTTCCATCCCCCTTTATATGGATTATTTCGATGGACTTTGTCTTAAGGAGCACAGGAAAGGCAATGGGAGACCACAGAATCAAATGGGGAGGAAAAGTCTCCTGGACTTAAATTATGCTGATGATTTAAGCATCCTAGATGAAAGTGTAAGCAAAATGAATGAACTTTTAGAGGTTTTGCGAGTTCAGGATGCTACAATAGGTTTCAAAATTAATGTTAAGAAAACTACGTCACTAAGGCTAGGAATATGTGAAGATGAAAAGGTGACGTTGGGTAATGAAAAGATTGATCAGGTGGGCAGCTTCACTTACCTTGGTAGTATTATTAGTAAAGATGGTGGGAACAGTGAAGATGCTAAAATAGAATAGCCTAGGCTCAGGGTGTTTTTTCACAGTTGAAAAAAGTTGGGTTTAATAGGAAGATAAGTCTGCAAACCAGGATTGGAATATTCGAAGCTACAGTGATGATAGTGGTCAATTATGGTTCTGAAGCATGGTCGCTTCGAAACGCGGATGAAGATTTTCTAGATGTTTTCCAGAGAAATTGCTTAAGGATTGTTCTGGGTACCTGGCTGACTGACCGTATTTTAAACAATAAGCTGTACGAAAAATGTGGTTCAATACCACTCTCTAGGGCTATAATGAAAGAAAGCTTGAGGTGGCTAGGGCACGTTGTGCGGATGAAGGATGACGTTACCTTGGTTTATTCATGTTTTGCATTCATTCAAGATCCTTATTTTTTTTCTTACTCGATGTTTTTTTTAACTTTCTCTCATGACCATCTTTCGGCAAATATAATTAAATAAAAGGCTTCCCGTCTCCTTAAAGTAATTGTTTTTTAACTTTTCTCATTTACAGGGTCTATTAATTAGAAACTTAAATCACGCCATACAGGATTAGATTGCTTCTAGCGACAATTTAAAAACGGCGTATAAGCATTGTTTGACGGCTTGAAAAATCGCAAAAAATAAATCGTCGGTCATTCAACCTCATAAGTATTAGCAGATGGAAACTGCATAGTTGTTAGAACTCATTAAGTAACTATTATGGTTGATACAATCTACATTGTTGTAATTGTCCCCTAGGCTATACATTTGAATATACTCATTCCTATTGATTAATCCTTTTGTATGATTAAAAATGAAGGTAAGTTCTGTTAAACCAATTATCGATGTTGAGTCAATCAATGTCATTTACAGTTTTGCTAAGGCATTGACCACTGCAACTATCTACGTCATCGTTTGGGCTTTAACTCCAGTCATTTTTATTTTATTTTTAATTTGAGGAACCTTTTACAGGGCTTTCAATTCAATAGCTAAAAATATGCTGTACCAAGCAGGGCCGGTACTTATACAATATATGGTACACACGACAGAAGTCAAGTTTGGTTAATGCTAATGAAATAAAATAGGATGAAAATATAAATAGTTTAGAAACAAATTTGGGCTATATATTTGCACATTAGGGGTTGGGGGGGGGGGGGGGAGCAAAGCATATATTGAATACGTAACCTAACCTACCCTAGGTACTTTTCCCCCTAAACCCTAAAAAACTAAAGTTTAAATATAGTTTCCGCAGTGAGAAACCACGTTTTGGGATCCATTTATCTATTGCAAATACCCATTTGACTGGTTTCCTTTAGCATTTCCCTATACTGTATATAGCATCGTGTACCATATAATGCGTAAGTACCGCAGGGACGTATGCGGGAGGGGCTTTGGGGTTTGCCCTCTTCCCCCATCCCAGTTTTATTATTGCTAATTTTGCTAATTATTATTGCTACATAATTTTTTTATTATTGTTGGCCCATCGATACAAATCCTCAGTTCAAACCGGAAACCAAGGGGTTACACATTCTCCACCACCTGGTTCGCCCCGGTAAAAAACCTCTTGTTTCGCCACGTATGACACACTTTGAGTTACAACTAGGCACGTTTCCGTTTAGCCCCACCTCTTTGTGCCACATCTTCGGTGCTCCGACATTTTCTTTTGTTAATATTTTCAGAAAGCGTATCCCAGATGTATTTCAAATTCAAAGCATCAGAGTAACTCGAATTTCGGAACCGACAACCTTGAAAAATACGCATGGCATACTTTGACCATGCGTGCACCCCCTGCATCCAACCTCTTGGAGAACACTAGCCTACGATATGTATAATTCTCACCAGCTGATAAGCTGATCGGGGTTCTAAACCCACAGCGTTATTGAAATAACCGAAATCCATTCGTTTTCTTATTTATTTTAGAAATACTCCCAGAAATTCCCCATGGTTGTAGAAACATTGAAAAGATAAGATAGCACACATCAGAGTTTGCAATCCGCCTATATTTTTTTGAAAGGACAAATATTAGAGGCTAAACATCTGTACACAGAGGTAGGGAGCTTTGGGTCTACTCCCCCTCATCGAAATTATCGGGATTTCTATAAATTTCTCTTTAACTTCTTATATTTTTAATGTATAGCCGACCCTCTACTTTCGACCCCCCCCCCTGAAATATTTGTCCGAATCGTAAAAACGTAACAATAAAATAAATATAAACAAATTTTTGATGTGTTTTTATAGTTTTTGTAACCCCCCGAAAAAATCCTTTGGTAACCCCCCCCCCCCCCCTCCCAAAAAAAAAATGAGCATCACCTTTTCATGAATTCTTGGTCAATATTTCTGCAGAAAATTGATCAATGCCTTTTCAGTCTACCTCCGTCCCTCCCTCCGTCCGTCCCTCCCTTCCTCGAAGTAGAGGTTGTTCAGAAACAGAATGTTTGAAAGCTCAGGGTCACCTGCAGTTCGGTAGGGTTGCCTGTAGTTAGCCTTGTAACGTAAGCACAGAAAAAAACACATCGATATGGGTATCAGGGTGGCCCAAAAATTATACACAGAAATTTCTAGGTATTTGCAGCTTTATCTAAGATAGTGTGCAGCATTCTGGGAACTTACAAATACGTAGGCCTATAGTTTACGATAAGATAATATAAGATTTATTGCAAAAAGCCTGCGGGTCATAGCAACTCAGAATACACTCTAGAAACAGAACTCAGGAACAAAATACAACTTTGGATAATATAAATAAAAAAAAGAAAAAGAAAAAAGAATAACACAATTACAAGAAAAGAAACACACCAAGGTTCAACATTTTAACCAACAAATACAAATAATAATGAAATTAAAATCCTAAAAACCATAACAAGCTATCCCCTCAATCATGCTTCCCTATGTTTAATCCCTAAACGAAGAAACTTACACAACTGTTTAATAGCACATGCGTTCCTCTCAGCCATCCGTTCAATTAGCCAGTATTCACTCCCAGACACTCGTCCAAAACATTCATTCCGTAACCCATACAGCTCTTCACACTCGGATACAAAATGAAGTAAATTCTCATTCACACATCCACACATAGGACAAAAATAGGGGCCGGCCACCAGCCCAAGCTTTCCCAAAAATTTCCTTCTCTCACCTAAATCAAAACTATCCCCTTTTACCAACAACAACTTCTTCAAATCCTCTTTATTCAACCCAAATTTAATATAGACCTCCCCCCCCAACAGTCTTTAGCTTGGGAGTAAAACCTCAAAGACATAGATTGGTCCTTTTGAGTTTGCCACTCTTGGATTTCTTGGTCATTTAGGGTGTTGAATTTCTATTGTTGTTTAAGACATGGAAAAATTTGGCTCTAAAAACCAAGCTGGGTATAGTATAAAGCTATGATTTCCTAGAAAAGTGATGGCATTATCTAGCGGCTGTCATATGACAGTTATTAATAACGGCCGTCTTTACCGTAACCAGCACATGGTTTTCTAGAAAGGGGTCCGCTCGTATGCAATCGTCGTCACTCAGTACTCACTCGAGCGGTGTGTCGTGTACCGGTGGTATATTAGTATATTTGGATGATGAAGAGTCATCGGAAGACTAAAAAAAATCATTTGGAGGAGAGTGTAATGTTTCAAAACCGTTATACTGACGGTGCATTTCAAATTTTTACTGCGTCACCATTTGATTTTGAAGGGTTATCTCGATATTCTTCCACAAATTTTGCTTCACCTGAGCTTGTCTAAACTTTTTTGACTTGATATTGCATAACGATTCATGATTTTTGAAAAAATCAATTAATTGCCCGTCATTATTGCCCGTCCATGTCACGTTTCTATTCATCATTTTAAGCAAAACAGTCACTGCTACACGCGAAGAACGCACCAAAATTGCTTATGAGCGCTATGACGGCTGTCATGCTTGTGACAGCATCTTAATTTAACGTTACAGAGTCAATCGACATTTTCTAGGAAAGCTACTCAAATGGTTTGTATAAACAACGTTTTGGTGGTGTCACTCAACGCTACTACATTACGGCCAACTGGTCAAGGCACCACTCTTCTAGGAAACCATAGCTTAAGAAAAAGAATAAGATACTTCGCGCCAGGTGTGTACGCAGGAATGTTTCGGATGGCCAGTGATAAAAAAAAGTTTTATATGCTTGTTTGAATAAGAAGTGTCCATATATTTTTGGGAATTTTTTCGCTTTCGAGTGGGGATCCATCGCCCCTCCCGCCATACGTTCGTGTTTCACGCCACTAGGATTACTATAGGCAAGTTGATTGTTCAACTTTCTAAAAAATTGTACGCATTAGATAGCTGCAAATTTGACTTCAATTAATTAGCATCGAATGGTTTACCTTCAGCCTTTTTGTGCCATTGAATGTTATGGTGAAAGGACTCCCCCCAAGAAAAAAATAGGTGAATATATCCATCCTAGTGGTGCGATGGTATCTTCCTTTTTCAAAGCATCGATGTCTTGACCAGAAACATTAAAAACCCAGAAAATTTAAATTGGTATTTTCTACTTTATTTTTCACGTGCTTAAATTCATTCCTTATTTTTTAGGAAGGTCCGTATTTGGTGTAAGCCTTGAGCGGTTACTAGAAAAAGATAGTCTTCTGGTACCTTCGTGCGAAATTCCTCTTATACTTCAGAAGGTAGGCGAAGCCATTTTTTAAGTTTTTAACTTGCGTAAGATGGAATTAGAGTTTGAGTGTAACTTATGTAAGACAAACCGGTTTATGATGGAAGTAATATGCGCTCCCGATTTTTCTCAGCTCTTTACTAATAATCAGAGGTCTAAATAGGGGGGAGCTCTGGATTTTGAGAAATAGTTTTTTTGGTATTTTCAACAAAAATATTGAAAAAAATGCTTACACTTGAAAAATATCTTTTTTGTATTTTCATAAAAAAACATCCCTGTCCCCTTCAGATATTTTTCGTGAATTAATACCCCGTACTAATAATTAAGAAAATTCAATACCGCTAAGAATATCACGTAGATAATTTCGGAGACCACACTGCCTTTCCATGACGATAAAATAAAAGTTCAAAATAGGGATTAAATCCTTTTTAATAGACAGTGTATAATAAATTTCACAAAAAAATACCAGATATTTCGGTCACATTTGATAGTTTTATTTGATTTAGTATATAAACTTTTGTTTCAAATTGTTTTAGTATAGTTTTACTACTGATGACGGTCACTATATATGTGACCGAAATATCTGGTATTTTTTGTGAAATTTATTATACACTGTCTATTAAAAAGGGATTTTATCCCTATTTCGAACTTTTATTTTATCGTCCTAAAAATATCTTTAGTGCTGCCAATTCTGCCCTACGTCACATGTATTTGTCTATTTTACTCTGACAGGGTTTTACGTTCTTGACAAAAAGCAAATTAGAAATAAACCAAAAAAAAAACGAAAAACAACAAAACGATTAATTCTATAGCCTTTTTTTCAACTAGCGTTTAAAATAGCTAAAGCTCCAAAGCGAACTGTTGGCTATATGGAAAAGATGAGGCCCTTATATATTTAGTTTACAAAATCTTCTTCCCCTCAATTCTTATATAAATGAAGTGAGTGCTGGCAAATTAAAGTAAAAAGTGGAATTAATTTCTTTTGGTTTTTGGCAGCAAAGCAGCTTGCTTGATTTAAATATCCATCTTATTTTGACATCACTCAAAACTGTTGTCATTCTTGAGTGGTGAGTAGAGCTTGAATTGAAGGTCAAAGTCATCAGTCTTACCAAACAGTGACGGAATTCTTAACTGCTTTAAGGCCACCTTCAGCTCGTGGCACTGCAGCCCTTAACCCGGTGGTAAACTGTTGAAGAGAGCACAAAGATCAACAGCTTCTTCAGATGCAGTGGTTACGGGTCCATATTTCTATCTGACTTTCTCACAACTCTTCTTTTTAAACAATGAACAACTTTAGCGTAAAGAGCGAGGCATTGAGGAGGGGACAGCCCCTTTCATATACGGAATAATTTCTGTTCGTTTCAAGTTTTAACGTCGTTCCTTACTTTCAGTTGATTTTTTTTTTATTATTTAATCACTAGTTAAGCTAAAGACCCAAAATTGGTTCTGAAGGGTGAGAGAAGCTTACTGACTCTTACTGTAGAGCAAACAAAAGAGTCATTTAAGTCACAGCGGATATTCAAATACACATTTTAAATTAGAACATTGGCCGTTTTTCAGCATTTTTTTTTAGAGAAAAAAAAATATAATTGCGCGATTAAGTCTATCAGAAAACCTAGTTTCTTTTATCCTTATAAATTCCAAGACCCTTTTATGGGCTTTGGAACACTATCTTGCAAAGTGGATCTTGTGTAAAGTGGAACCTTATTGAAGTTCTATAAGTTTGTTAAACAGTCATTAATTCCCATTTCGTGATTACCACTTTTTTTTTTTTTTTTTTTGGTATTCTATGTTACTCTTATGAAAGGTCTCGTTACATTTAAGTCCAACTTCTTTGCAGACCTGGCAATAAATGATTTTTGAAAATGCCACATCTACTGCTTCTTAATGGGTTACACTGATCTTGACACTAATACTTTAGCATTCGGCTAGCAGCTATAATTAATAGTAATGATTTCGGCCTCGTTTTCTTTTAATTTTTAGTTGCTGTACTATCAATCATTTTTTACTCCTAGGTGTTTAGTGGTAATTTCTCTTGTACAATTTTTGGTCGTAATAGGGTCATACTTTTGTTTTTAATTAGAAATGAAAGTTGCATGCTCTTAGCTTGGTCAAAAAAATATGGGAGGGATGCGGATGAAGACTTTAGAGAAATTTGACTATTACTTTGTCCTAAATAGCAAATCTATTTGTTCTTATAGATTTTTTTTTCATTAGTGCAGTAGTTGTAAATTGTGAAGTGTTATAATCGCGTTTATTAATAAAGTAAAAAAAAGTATATAGTCTTATAGAAGTTGCAGTTCGAGTTGAAAGAAAATATTAGTTATACTATTGATAGGCCCGGATCAAATAGGTGCGGGATTGGATTTTTTTGCGGGGCCCTCTCTATATATTGAATATTTAAATAAAATATTCATGCATAGTAGCTTAGTTATGTAAAGTAGTTCACGCACGCAGTGCAAAATCTCTCTAATATGAAACCATCCTGATTAAATTCAATAAACTTGACATGAACTTTTACGGGTATCAGTTTTCTATAGTATAAAATGTATATTATATAATGATAAATACATTGATAAATCTCATCCAGTAGTGCAAACTTAACATAAATATATTTTTAATTATTTGAATAATTCTTAATTTATCCCTTATCGTCAAAAACAATCTGCTTTAAATTTCGAAATCTGTTTTTTTTCATTTTGATGGTAACACGGGGCCCGATGGAACCTAATCGCTGCATTCGCTCTTCATTCGGTCTTGACCATAGAGAAACCGAGAGTTTATTTGTGTAAAAATATTGTGACTCAAATTCTTATTGGTTCTTTTTGCTGCCTTAAAATGCTTTGTAAAAAAAACTGTTGTGGTTTTACTTTCTTTTTACTGGCTAAAATATGGCTTTCTTTTTACTGGCTCAAGAAGAAGGAGGTATTATTTTGCTTCACTTTCTGATATATACTTAAGGGATAATTTGGCTGGCTTGCAAAATGCGTGACAAAAATAAACCATTGGGATTACAGACCGATTTTTAACACAAAAGTATAGGATGGTATTTTTCTTACTCTTTTTGGTAATATTATTGTTTTACGCGTAAAAGCACATTTTAAATAAGTTTTTTTCGATCTTTCCCCCTTAAACATGTTCAGGATTCAATTGAACAAATTCTTTTTGGAAAGTTATCTTTCACCAAGAATGATCTGAAATACGATGGCATAAATGTTTTTAGCATTGGGGTGGCTTAGAAAGGAAAAAATTGCCATAATAGAAAACACAGACAAAATTTGAGAACAAGTGGAAAAATTTTGACATTTAAAGGAGCGTGGACGAAAATTTATCCTTCAGTATGTGACTGAGCTGCAACTATCAATAAAATAAAAACATATCGTTAGAAAAGAATATTAACAAGTTTTAAGTATATTAAACACGTCTTCATCACGAGCCTGCATACTCTGTCATTTACTGCACAAAGGGGATACACAGGTATGACCCAGAACTGCTGATGGACCCAAGGGGGCTACAATCTGTCCAGCTCCTCAAAATATTATTAAAATTCAAACCGACAAATCCGTTGAGAAAAAAAATATTTCTGTCAAAAAATGTAAATTTATTTTCTCGTTTTTAGTCCAACTTCATTTATGACCAGTGTAGTCTTAGAATGTATTTGGAAAAACAGTAGGTTTCAGTTAATTTTTTTCTTCGACTTTTGCAAAGGCTTAATTTTTCAGCAGATTGACCAGGGAGGTGTCAAGGAAGAAAAAAATAATAGAAAAAATGCTTTCTTCTTCTTTATACATTGTAAAAAAAAAAAAAAAAAAATTAGAAGAATAAATTTTAAACTTTAAGACTCCATTTTATCTATTTCTTTTATTTGGTTTTTTAAATTTTAGATACTATATCAGCTCGACCAACGAGGAGTGAAGGAGGAAGGAATACTCAGAGTTCCAGGACACAAACAAAAGATAGCCACCCTTCACAAAGAAATTGAAACTCATTTCTACCCAGGAGAAATACCTGAAATTGATTTGAACCTGTCAAGGTAAGGAATACACAGTCTTGAGAATTCTTCTTATACAGGGATGGAGATTTTTTTTTTGGGGGGGGGGGAGGCACTAACGAAACTTGGGATCCATCATCAGTATTTTTAGCCCCTCCACCCCTATAATTAGTGCAACCTTTGACCTTCTTTGAGGAAAAACATGTCTGGAGCTGTCCCTGCTCTTAGGCTATGCATACTTTATTGAAAAAGTGCGAAATTTGTTTTCCATGTTTTTCAAACAGTTCTTGGTAACGAACTGTAAGTAAGGAGCGACCCGATTCAATAGTAACCGAAACTCTAAAAAACGGAATTTTGATCTAAATAGATACATTAAGAGAATGGAATTTTTATGCTGATGTAAAATATGTAAGTTTCATCAAGTTTAATCTTACTCATCAAAAGTTACGAGCCTGAAAAATTTGCCTTATTTTCGAAAAAGGGGGAATTACCCCTTGAAAGTGATAGAATCTTAATGAAAATTATACCATCAGATTCAGTGTATCAGAGAACCCTACTGTAGAGGTTTCAAGCTCCTATCTTCAAAAATGTGGAATTTTGTATTTTTGCCAGAAGAAAGATCACGGATGTAAGTTTATTTGTTTTTTTTCCAGGGGTGATTGTATCGATCCAGTGGTCCTAGAATATCGCGAGAGGGCTCATTTGAACTGAAATTAAAACTTCTAGTGCCCTTTTTAAGTGACAAAAAAGGGGAGGGCAACTAGGCCCCCTCCCACGCTCATTTTTTCTTAAAGTTGCCCGACAAACATATGGAGATAACCATTTTGTTCAGCATAGTTGAAAATCTAATAACTATGTCTTTGAGGATGACTTAGTTCCCCACAGTCCCCGGGGGAAGGGCTGCAAGCTATGGACTTTGTTTACACATAGCATAATTGATTATTAGGAAGTTTACAGACGTTTTCAGGAGGAGGATCTTTCTGTGAAGGATATTTTTATGGGGGAAGAGACATTTCTATGAAGGGAGCGCCGGGTTTCCCAGCATTATTTAAAGAACGATCAGAAATTATTACGTATGTGAGGGGGTTTGCCCAATAGTCAATATCTCGCTCTTTACGCTTAAGTTTTTTGTAGTACTTTCAAAAAAGCTATCTATTCTAATTAAACGGCCTTTGTGATTCAGGGGTCATTCTTAAAGAATTAAAACAAAATTTCGAACTTTAGCGTTAAGACCGAGGTATTGACTAGAAGGCAAACCCCCTCATATACATAATAATTTCTGTTCGTTTTAAGTTTTAATATTGCTCCTTACTTTCAGTTGAAAAATATTGTATTTTTAAATTTAATGTTACATAAAAAACGGCTTTTTTGAATCAAAATAATTTGGAATTACAATAAAATGTTTCTCATGGTGCAAGGGTTGCCATTTTTGGTCTTGAAGAGTTGATTTTGGTCTAAAAGGTTCTACTTGGCAAAAACTCATAGTGATACACCACAATTTTAGTGACGAATAGTACAATTAGCTAAAAAAAAAAAAAAAAAAAAAAAAATAGAACTAGAAGGAATAAGGATAAAGATCCTCCAGAGCCATTGCTGGCACATATGGCATCGAATCGACGTTCCAGTTGCTTGATGTTTTTACAGGGACAAGTAGCAAGCTTGTCCCCCAACCTTGCTACGGCTGGGACCGAATCCTGGGACCCGTATTGCCAAAGAAGGAATAAGAAAATAAAATGGAATATCCAGGAGAAACGGAATGACAACACAAATTATGGGTAAATATCTACTATGTCGTCTTCATCATAGAGAGCTTAAGTATATACAAGAAATAGTATAAGTTTGGTTAAAACTAAGATAGAAAAGTAAAAATGCTCAAACAAAAAACAGAGTAAAATAAAATAACAAAATGCAGAAAAGTAAAGATTATAAATAGGAGGGTGAAACACCCACCAGCAGTAACAGAGGCAACGCTATAGCGTTGCCTATAGGAAAGGCCATACGGCTCAAATGTTTTATTATTATTGTTTGTTGTTTTTCCCCAGAGGCACTTCATACGGAAAGGGTTGTCGTAGAAACTTCAAAGGGGGCTCATTCGAATGGAAATCGAGAGTTCTAGTGCCCTTTTTAAGGGTCAAAAGTGATTGGAGGGCAACTAGCCCCCCCCGCCCATCATTCCCCCAAACACATCTAATCAAAATTTTGAGATAGCCATTTTGTTCAGCGTAGTTGATCTCCAGATAGAAAATATGTTTTTGAGGAGGACACTCCCCCACAGTCCTCAGGGCAAGGGTTGTAAGTTATGGGTTGTAAGTTATGCCCTGGGGGCATATAAGGTTTTTTATAGAAAGCGTTGTCGTAGAAACTTCAAAAAAGGCTCATTTGATTGGAAATTGAAATGTCTAGTGCCCTTTTTAATGGTCGAAAATGACTAAAAGATAACAAGAACCCCCCCCCGCCCATCATTGCCCCCCGCCCATCCCATCAGAATTTTGGGATAGCCCTTTTGTTCAGCCTAGTTGATTTTCACATAGAAAATATGTTTTTGAGGAGGACACTCCCCCACAACCCTCAGGCCAAGGGTTTTAAGTTATACCCTGGGGGTATATAAGGTTTTATAGAAGGCGTTGTCGTAGAAACTTCAACAATGGCTCATTCGACTGGAAATTCAAAGGGCTAGTGGCTTTTTTAATTGTCGAAAGTGATTGGCGGGCAACTATCCCCTCCCCCCACGCCCATCATTCCCCCAAACACATCCAATCAAAATTTTGAGATAGCAATTTTGTTCAGCGTAGTTGATTTCCAGATAGAAAATATGTTTTTGAGGAGGACACTCCCCCACAACCCTCAGGGCAAGGGTTTTAAGTTATGCCCTGGGGGCACATAAGGTTTTTATAGAAGGCGTTGTCGTAGAAACTTCAAAAAAGGCTCATTCGATTGGAAATTCAAAGGGCTATTGCCCTTTTTAATAGTCGAAAGTGATTGGAGGGAAACTTCAACAATGGCTCATTCGACTGGAAATTCAAAGGGCTAGTGGCTTTTTTAATTGTCGAAAGTGATTGGCGGGCAACTATCCCCCCCCCCACGCCCATCATTCCCCCAAACACATCCAATCAAAATTTTGAGATAGCCACTTTGTTCAGCGTAGTTGCATTCCAGATAGAAAATACGTTTTTGAGGAGGACACTCCCCACCACCCTCAGAGCAAGGGTTTTAAGTTATGCCCTGGCGGCATATAAGGTTTTTATAGAAGGTATTAGAAACTTCAAAAAAGGCTCATTCAATTGAAAATTCAAAGGGCTAGTGTGCTTTTTAATAGTCAAAAGGGATGGGAGGGCAACTAACCCCCCTATCACGCCCACCTTTTCCCCAAACACATCCAATCAAAATTTTGAGATAGCCATTTTATTTAACATAGCTTTAAGTTCTGGAAGTTAGGTCTTTGAGGATGACAACTCGCCCACAGCCCTCATGGTAAGGGTTGTAAGCTATGCCCTGGGGGCATGTAAGGTTTTGTATAGACAACGTTGTCGTAGAAACTTCAGAAAGGGCTCATTCGATTGAAAATTTAAATGTCTAAATCCCTTTTTAATAGTCTAAAGTGATTCAAAGGCAACTAATACCCCTTAAACGCCCACCATTTCCCCAAACACATCCAATCAAAATTTTTATCTAGCCATTTTGTTCAACGTAGTTGAAAATTCTGGAAATTATATGTTTGAGCAGGACACTCCCCCCACAGTCTTCAGGGGCAAGGGTTATAAGTTATGCCCTGGGGGCATATATGGTTCTTATGTAAGGAAAGCTTGTATAAACTTCAGAGAGGGCTCATTTGATTGGAAATTAAATGTTTTAATTGAATTTTTAAGAGTCAAAAGATATCCAAGGGCAACTAGCCCCCCCACATACCCTTTTTTCCCCAAGACCATCCGATAAAAATTTTATAATAGCCATTTCATTAAAAATAGTTCAAAGGTCAGATAAGAAAAAATTCCTGTGTCGACGGAACCCACCAGGGCCCGGAGGCAGGCGTTATGAGTAATGCTCTAGGGGCATATATAGTTCTTATGGAAGGGATGCTCGTATAAACTCTAGAGAGGGCTCATTTGATTTGAAATTTAAAGTTCATGTTTACTTTTTAAGAGTCAAAAGAGATTGGAGGGCAACTAGCCCCCCCCCCTCCCTCCTCCACGCCCTAAATGCATCAGATAAAAATTTTGAGATAGACATTTTGTTAAAATAGTTCAAAGTTCTGATAACAAAAAACTCCGGTGTCGACACAGCCCACCAGGACCCGGGGGTAGGCGTTGTAAATTATGCCCTGGGGGCATATAAACAATCAAACAATCATTAAATAAACAACCAATGCAAACAAACATACAATTGATATTAATGTAAATTAATAAATAAATATAGTTTCTTAAATTAATTTTCTTATGTTACTAAGTTTTAGACAATAGAAAACTAAAGGTCATAAAGGCAATAAGGTTTCGATGTTTTATTGTTTTTTAGGTGTGCACTAAGAATAGTGAAAACAGGGTCACCAACGGGAAGATTGTGCACAGCCAGCCCCGTCCACCCACCCTTTAGGATTAAACCCGACCGCTTAATATCCTCCCATTTGCAACTCAAATTTGAGGATAGCCTTACATAGTGCTTGTTAATGGTTATCCCTTTTGTAAAGTTATTTTAGTTTTTTTAATTAATTTTTTTCTGTTACTAAGTTTTAGACAATAGAAAACCAAAGGTCATAAAAACCATAAGGCTCTAATGTTTTATTGGGTCTTTTTCTAAAAACTCCTCATTTTGTTGTGTACAGCCAGCCCTGCCCGCCCACCCCTTAGCATTAAACCCCACCCCCTGATATCCTCCAATTTGCAGGCCAAAGGGAAATATTAAGGGGGTTCACCATTGCATAATCTGTGAAATTAATCCTGCAATAACTAAAAAAATAAAATACTGTTGAGTATTTTAACGTCTTCCAAAACTCAAACGATCCAACATTCTACAGCCCAATGAGTCTGTCTAATCTCCTAAATCGGGAGCGGATGAGATAAGTGAAGTTCCGCCCTGTATTGGATGAGTCTGCAACTTCACCCTCCCCCTCTCCTACTATCTACGCTAAAGTTTTCTTCTTTATGCCAACTACGCTGCCCCCAACCCAAAGACTTTAATAAGGTAAAGTTTTGTATGGGAAGAACACCTAGTAAATCTATTATAATTATCCTATTATAAGGTTAAAATACATACTCTGCGATAGATGCAAAATTACTTTAGCAAACAAAATCCTATTAAGGCCAATTCCAAACAGTCGTTATCTCTCTGTGTCAGCAAGTGAAATGGTCTAAACTCCCTTATTGGAGCAATTTTTTCAATACATTCAGTGTTGTCAATCGCTGTCCACAAGTTATGCAAGCTGTCTATTGTTCATATCAAAGGGTTTTTATCAAAGAGGTAATCGTATAGACTTTGAAAAAAGCCTCATTTGATTTAAATCGAAAGTTCTAGATCCGTTTTTTAAAGTCAAGAATAATCGGACAGAAGGCACTCCCCCCCATGCCATAAAAACTTGAAACTTTTTGTGATCAAAAACGAACAAAAATTAAGTAAAAAAAACTTTCCGAAAAATAAGATTTTAAAAGAAAAGTAAAGGCCATTATAAACTTAAGCTCAGCAGATACAAATAACTTTTAAAATTCAAACAAAAAATGACCAGAAATTACTATTAAAGAATAAATGAAACACAAAACTAACATAAATTAAATAAACATCATAGCAAAAACATACAACAATTAATAATATAAATAGATTGAATATGAAAATCAAGTTTAAAATAAAAAAAAATATTTTCCTATTGAAGTATAAATGAAACTGAAAACGAACAGAAATTAAATAAACAATCAATGCAAATAACAAACAACAATTAACAATATCAATGAAACTTTAGATCTTAAAGCGAGTAATGCTTAGATTGAATATGAAAATGAAGCTTAAAACGAAAAAAAATATTTTGCTATTCAAGTATAAATGAAACTTAAAACGAACAGAAATTAAATCAACAATCAATGCGAACAAACATACAATATATATTAATGTAAAGGAATAAATAAATATTAAAACAAGAGAAACAGAAACTGAATATGCAAATCAAGTTTGAATCGAATAAAAATAACTACAAGTAAGAGTTTGGGTATCGCATCACTGCAGAAGCCTAAAACCTACTGCGTCATTGGCGCTTTCCTGAAAACGAATTATATTACAAATTTTTTCTTTTGTACTTAATATTGAAAATAAATACTAAAATTACTGTAAAATTTTGAACGGATGAGCATTCAGCAATTAATATCATTATACATCAAATATTCAGTTCAATTTATTAGTTCTTTCCAAGATTGTTCAAGACAAATATAGTTTCAGTACAAACAAAATTTGGATACTGCCGCCTTCTTTAACTGTGAAAACCTAAAGCCTTCGGCGTCATTGGCGCTTCACTAAAAACGAATTACTCGTATATTACAAATTTATTCTTTTCCAGTTCTTACAGCATCGAAAATTACAGCGAAACAAAAATCTTTAAGTGATGGATCTTTCAACAATTAATATCATTATATATCTAATATTAAATTTGATTTTGTTTATACTTTCCAAGACTGTTCAAGACTCATATAGTTTTCAGTAAAGCGTCAATGACGCAGTAGGTTTTAGGCTTCTGCAGTGATGCGATAACCAAACTCTTGTTTGTAGTTATTTTATTTGATTCAAACTTGATTTGCAAATTCAATTTAAGTTTCACTCGTTTTAAGATTTATTTATTCATTTACATTAATATCTATTGTATGTTTGTTCGCATTGATTGTTTATTTAATTTCTGTTCTTTTTAAGTTTCATTTACACTTTAATAGCAAAACATTTTTTTTGTTTTAAGCTTGATTTTCATATTCAATCTAAGCATTACTCTCTTTAAGATCTATTCATTCATTTGTATTATTACTTGTTGTATGTTTTTTGCTATGATTATTTATTCAATTTTTGTTCGTTTTGGGTTTCATTTATTCTTTAACAGTAATTTCTGGTCGTTTTGAGTTTGTATTTTAATAGGTATTTGTATCTGCTGAGCTTCATTTTAATATGGCCTTTACTTTTCTTTGAAAAACTTATTTTTCGGAAAGTTTTTTTTTAATTAATTGTTAAAAGAGGCTGGGTATACGATAGCGCAATTACAAGAGCGAAAATTCGTCGAAGACAAAATTTCTTAATTGACAACTTGCCAAAAAGGGTCATCTTTCAATAAATTGTTTTGAAAAATGTGTGGATTTGGAGATCACAAGGCGTTATTATCCAGAGAAGCACCTAGATAATTTGCTCCATCTGGCAGCAATGACTAGTAGTACTTAATTTATCACAAGTACTAAACCCATGTAAAGCGGATACACTTTTGAACACACTTTATTGAACGCGCCATTTCAAATTTAACTACTTTGAAAGCCACCCAAGACCCCCCCTCCCAAAAAAGTGCCTCATTTTGTATGTTGTCTATGTAATAATCGTTCGTTTGGTTTATCTTTTCTAACTTAATCTTTTCATTCTATTTTCAATTTACATTATCTATAAATTTATTGTATATCCCCCCATAAATAATATTTCTGTTTTGATCTTTCCTAATTATTAATGATAAATTAATTTAATTATACCTAAACCTAGTTTGGTTCTGCTTACAGTTTTTCCTAGAATTTGTTTTATAGTCTAATTGACTTGCTGAGTAGTTCTTTAATCCCTGAAAATTTTCTTCTTCTTATCCCCAATTTCATTTTTGTTTTTTTACTAAATTTGCTTTTAGCTCAGTTAGATTTACTTATATAACAAATATGTAGGTAGGTTTATTCAGCGCCCAGGGGCAATGTCAGTTTTTGTGTCCATTCTTCTTAACAACGAGAGTGAGCCCATCTTTCAAAATATATGTGTTATCCATGTATATGTAAATGACACCCCGACAGATGCTGTGCTGGGGGACAAGTTTACCCTCTTGCCTTCTAATTACGTCACTGAATAAAATTTTTGTTTTTGGCTTGCTAATTTTTTCATATTTTCAAGGTCATCACAGTCACTTTACAGTGATCGTTCAATGGATGATGAGCTATGGGAGGATAAGCGTGAAAAAGTAGAGAAAAGTATACAAAACGCCTCTTGTCACGATTTGGCAGCTTTGCTTAAGCAGGTTTTGCGAGAGCTTCCTAAGCCATTGCTCACTTTCGAGTATATGGATGCTTTTTATCTAGTCAATGGTAAATATCCTTTAACTCGCCTGTTGTTTTTCTTTTGCTTTATACAGGTTACTGAAACTATACTTTATCTTGGCTCCTTAAGCTGATCAGTTTTCTTTAATTAAGATACTTTTTAAGAATGAACTGGCCATTCCTGATGATTGAGAAGGATTCAAGACAAATTCCTTAATTTTAAGTTTAAAAATACGGGCAAGGCCAATAATAACTGTGTAAATGGCTGAAAGTCTTTGAAGTTTTCGCCTTTCCCTTTCCTTGTTTTCGGCACTGGGATCTCGAAGATCGGCCGCTGCTGGACTCGTGCTGATTTTGCCATTCAAGTATCTTATATTCTTTTTTATCCTTGACCTCTTCGTTCATTTTTTTTTTGCCCAAAGCAAAGGTTTTCTGCATCACACTATATTCGAACATGTGTTAGAAAGTGAGATTAATTTTTCTAATCCACGACTCGCACCACGGTTACACATATAGATGAAAAAGAAAACAATTATGGCTTCTCCGTTTTCTTAATTCTTTCTATGACTACACTTGCGATACAAAAGTGAGAGATTGAAACACCCATTCCAGTACAAAAAAAAAAAAAAAAAAAAGCCTTAGAGTTTTGGGGATTTTTTTTTTTTTTTTATTTTTATTTCATCTAAATATTTAAACGTTGCATCTGTGTTGCTTTGATTCAATATGAGGCGACTGATGTCGATAGAGAGAGAGAGAGAGAGAGAGGCCCCAGAGCCCCCTGCATGCAGAACTGTTGGTCTGCATAAGAAGAGGGTTAAATATAGCTCAGAAATGCTTTACAGTACTTTATATTACATAATTTTATTTGGCGTATACCTGAGACTATTCGTGTACCTGAGAATATGAACTTTAACTATTTTGCGTGTCATGCACGTATCTGAACAGATCGTTCAGTGACTAAGTCATTGCTTGGTTATTAAAAGCTTTATAATGTTTCCTGGGCATCTTTCACGTTTATCACTACTAGGTGATCCTCCCAGGACCAGAGCCGTTCAGAGGAGGGGGAACTGGGTCAGCTGCCCGGTTGCCGCGGCTGGAGGGGAGCATGGCTGGGGATTGCCCACTGCCATGAAAATTTTCACTTTGATTCAACTCTTTTTGCTCATATTTGTGTCTACTGGGGGGGGGGGGCTGTTATTAATTTGTCACTTTAATTTTTTAATTTTTACTTTAATTGAAGTTTTTACTTTAATTGTGTCAGTTTCTTTTGTTTTCGAATATGACCTAATCAGCTTCGAAATTCACTAAAACAGTCGGTTTATTAATTTTTATCTAAAAGAAAACAAGCCCAAATTTGGAGTTTATGATTGTATGTACGCGATTCTGTGTTTGTTTTTATTTTAGCTTAAGTAAAAAAATCGTAAAAACATTTTCTTATCATTTATTTTAGAATTGCCAGAAATATGGGACCAATTAGAAGCAATGAACTTGTTAATAATTCTCCTACCGAAAGCCCACCGATCTACATTAGCAGCAATTCTTTCGTTTATGTTAAAAGTAGCCGAATTTGAACCTGTAAATAAAATGTCGTTGCAAAACGTCGCGATGATTTTGGCTCCAAATCTCTTTGTACCAAGGAAAAAGTTAAAAATCAGTGACAAGGATAATCTTTCGAATGAGGTAAGAACACAATTATTATAATTGATTCGTTTACGATCCAAAGAAACCGTCAGACGAAAAGATTAAAAAAGGTTAAAGAACTCATCCATTTATGCTAAAAATTGCCGAATTTGAACCTATAAATAAAATGGCGTTGCAGAACGTTGCGATGATTTTGGCTCCACACCTTATTGAACCAAGAAAAAAGCTAAAAATTAATGAAAAAGACGATCTTTCGAATGGGGTAAGAAAGCAAATATTATTAATTCATTCATTTACTGGCTAAAGAACCCACCAGACAAGAGGCGTAAATAAGAACAAAAACCTACACTCTCTTGTACGGATTTGACACCTATTGGCTACTGACTTTATTGTACAATGGAGAATTAATCGCTTCATGTACCCGTTGCTTAACTTCACATGGTTGTTTTTGGATTAATGATTAGCTGGGAGTTACTGACATTATCAATGACATTCATTTATATAGAAGGATTTTTTATCATCGGAAGGAAGCGAATCAGAAGACAATATACTTGCACTAAAGGAGTGAGTGTCCAGAGAAGGAATTACCCACCCCACTCGCCACAAGTCTATCCATGGCAAGCACATAGTTGGAAGTGGGATATTTACGGAATAACCCACTAAAAATCAAAATTGTTTAGATTATATGAGGAAAGATTTTCCAAAATTTTGAAATTTTTAATATAACTCGCCATTTTTTTTTTTTTTTTTTTTTTTTTTTTTTTTTAATTGGCCCGACCCAGATGTAAATTCCTAGTGCTTGGTCTAAGGACGAAATTTCAAGGAATTAGGGAGCTTAAAAACAGGTTATAATTCTTAGAAGTTGAAATACTTGGGCTTAAACACACGCTTTTGAGCGCTGAGGCTTATAAATTTTTCAGCGTTCAGGAATGATTAAGAAGTTTCAATGATCTAAAGCTACTCTTACTTGAAGTTTTAGATTTGAATTATATAATAAATTTATAATATAATTGAATTATTATTAGTGTGTCTACATGACAAGAAAAAGAGCAGTGGGTTTTATTTCATGCTTTAAATGAAATAAATTTAATTTTATTAGAATGAATAGCATCACTGGTAAGTTTGTTTTGAAAGTTTGAGTTTTACTGGAACTTTTAAAATATATTTATCTTGAATTATCCGTAAAGATATTTGTTTTGTAATTTCTATGCGAAAAGAAAACGAGTTGCGAGTTTCACTTTATACCTTTAAAGAAACACATCAATTATATTTTATTATGTTTGAAATTATTACTGATAAGGTCTTTATACCATTTCTGGTGTTGATAGTAGTTTCCAAAATACGTTAAAAACAAAGATTAGAAACTACTGATATAATAATTAGGTGAAAGTTTCTAATTCTAATAAACGAAGAGTATGGATACTTAGAATAAATAATTTTTAAGACTTTGTATTTTTGTCTTTTGTCAGGAAGCTTTTATAATTTGGTTATCCATGGAGGCTTTGAAAAGTTTATTTCCCAGAAAAGGGAGGGATCTTGCAGCAAGGGAGGGATCTGAGGTTACGAAATTCATGTAAATATGAGAGATTGAATGAAACTAGACACGGTTTGGTTGCTTCTTATCAAAAAGGACCTAAACGTTTGTTTGTGTGTTTTTTTTCCGTGCTTGAATTGAAAGAAAAGCGGACCAAATACGCCAAGACTCCTTTCTTCACCAAATGGCTTGAAATCTGGCTCGCTCATCAATCAAACAGTTCGTGGTAACGAACTGTAAGTAAGGAGCGACCCGGCTCAATGGTAACCGAAACTCTAGAAAACGGCATTTTGATACAAATAGATACATCAAAAGAATCACATTTTAATGCTGATTTCAAATATATAAGTTTCATTGAGTTTAATCCTACCCATCAAAAGTTAGGCGCCTGAGAAAATTTGGCTGATTTTCGAAAAAAGGGGGAAAGAACCCCTAAAAGTTATAGAACCTTAATGAAAATCCCACAATCATATTCCGTGTATCAGATAACCCTACTGTAGAGGTTTCAAGCTCCCATCTGCAAAAATGTGGAATTTTGCATTTTTTGCCAGAAGAAAGATCACGGGTGCGTGTTTATTTGTTTTTTGTTTTTTTTCCCCAGGGGTGATCGTATCGAACCAGTTGTCCTAGAATATCGTGGGAGGGTTCATTGGAATGGAAACTGAAAGTTCTAGTGCCCTTTTTTAAGTGACCAAAAAAAATGGAGGGCAACTAGGCCCCCTCCGATGCTCAGTTTTTTCCCAAAGTCACCTGGTCAAAATTTTGAGATAGCCATTCTGTTCAGCATGTTCGAAAATATTATAAGTATGTCTTTTAGGATGACTTAATCCCCCTAAGTTCCCGGGGGGAGGGCTGAAAGTTATGAACTTTACCCAATGTTAACATATAGGCTAGTATTGGTTATTTGGAAGTAGACAGACGTTGTCAGGGGATATTTTTCCTGGTAGTGGGGGGGAGGTCAGGGGTGATATGAGAGGATCTTTCCATGAAGGAAGTTTTCATGGGGGAAGGGACATTGCTATGAAGGGGACGCCGGACTTCCCAGCATTGTTTAAAAAAAGATCATAACTTTAATATAAAAAAACAAGTATTTCAACTGCAACAGCAGCAACGTCGAAACTTTAAACGAAAAGAAAATATTACATATATAATTGGGTTCACCCCGTAGTCAATGCCTCGCTCTTTAAGCCAAAAATTTTTTAGTACTTTCATAAGAGCTATTTATTCTAATTAACGGCCTGTGTGATTAAGCGGTCATTTCTAAAGAATTGGAACAAAATTTGAACTTTCACTTAAAGAGCAAGGTATTGACTAGGGGGCGAACCCCCTAATAAACGTATTAAAAACATATGAATATAGAAGTTCGTTACGTAAGTTAATTCGTAAGTTACGTATATTTATTACTAATAAAAATGTTCGTATATAAAATTAAACAAGTTTCGAGAAAGCCATTTAACTAAATAAAAGTAAATTAATAGGAAAATTTTGTTTTATTTATTCATGTACGGTGAGCCAAGATCAAAACCTGCATTTATTCAAAAACGTTCAAAAATTAAATAAAAAAACAAGTTTTTTAAACTGAAAGTAAGGAGCGACATTAAAACTTAAAACGAACAGAAATTATTCTGTATATGAAAGAGACTGTCCCCTCCTCACGCCCCGCTCTTTACGCTAAAGTTTGACTCTGTCTCACAACTTTATTTTTTAAAATAATAAAAAACTTTAGCGTAAAGACTGAGGCGTTGAGGAGGGGACAGTCTCTTTCATATACAGAATAATTTCTGTTCGTTTTAAGTTTTAATGTCGCTCCTTACTTTCAGTTTAAAAAACTTGTTTTTTTTATTTAATATTTTAGAAAACCTAAATGTCTTTGTTGTGTATCAGCATTGAAACCAAAATGAACCAGATATTCGCCCTCGTGAAGACTGGATTTTTTATCTGACGACTTGGGATCTGGCTCGTAAAAAAAAAAATTAACTTTTTTCAGAATCTAAACTTTTTTGTTGCATAGAAGTATTGAAACCAAAGTGAATCAAATATTTGACCTCGTGAAGACTTGGTTTTCCAGCCGGCGACTTAAAATCTGACGCGCAAATTTGAGTCTAAATTTGTCTAAAGATATTTGTCGAAAATTTGTCTAAAGATAAAAGTTTATGTGTGTGTTAAAATAGGAAAAAAGTGAATTGAATATTCAACCCTGCAAAGACTCCTTTTGTAAAGACACTTGAAATTTGGCTCGTGAAGCGATCCTGCTTGAAGCTAGGGGGATTTGTGTGTCTTAAGATAAAAGAAAAGTGAGTCGAACATTCAAGCAGAAAAACACATCTAGCTATTTTGTAATTAAGTACTCTTTAACTCTGCAGGTAACATTCGCTGCCGCTAGCTGTTCTGCTGCAAAGCTGCTAATCAAATATCGTAATGTTTTGTGGACTATCCCTCCTGCACTTATTAAGCATTTAAGGCGAACTTTCGAAGCTGATCAATACAGGAAAGTCTTGAAGGAGGTTAATGGTCATCACCCTGTGAGTTTTGTATTTTTTCTGCGTTTGTTTTTCTTATAAAATTACTTTGAACTTGAAAAAAATTGAACTTGTTAATTTGAAAAATTATGGGGACCCAAAAAATATAAGAACGACAATGTGCGTATGTGCCTATAACTAAAAGCTATCTTTTTCCTGTAAATATATTATAAAGAAAAATAGGATCACTCCCGTGCATTCTCTATATGCAAGTCAGATTTCCATTGAATAAAACAATTTTGTTAAATTCAATTAAATTCAAACGAAAATACGAAATTTTGTATTTTTCCCAAGAAGAACACAGGAAGGACGGATCTATAGCTCCGGGCCAAGGATCGTAGCTTATTGGAAAAGGCCTCTTTAACAGGAAATTACTTTTCTAGTGCTATTTCTAATTATAAGACGATGACGCCACAGCAAGGTGCCTACTTCAAGTAAGGTTCCTACTTTTGGGAAAAGAAAGGTCCCCCCCCGAAAAAAGTATTTTTGTTCCGAATAGGATAAAATTGTTATCAACTGAAAATTCTACAGTAGCCAATATTTTTGAACTACCAGAAGACCATTTATAAGCCTATGGTATTACATCCTCAGAGACCATAAACTGAGTCACGCTCGCCCATTGACTTCTAAGTATACATGCAGCCCATAAGGAATGAACCCCTATGAAAGACCGTCGATCAAGTAAAACTAACGGCTATAGATTACTGTATCCTTGCGCCTCAGCGGTCAGGGTGGGGGTAAGTAGATCTTTACGTGTAAGGGGGAGCCTCAAAGCTTCAGTTAGTGAACATATAGATTGATATTTTGAAAGGTGCCTCAATATGTATATATATATATATATATATATATATATATATATATATATATATATATATATATATATATATATATATATATATATATTCGAAAAACATGAAAAACATTTTTATGAAAAACACTGTTTTCATAAAAAAGGTGAACTGTAATAAAGGATATTGCATGCTCAGTAGAAATATATTCCCCTAATGAGAGGAGGCCTTAGGTCAAATCCCTTTTCTATATATATATATATATATATATATATATATATATATATATATATATATATATATATATATATATATATATATATATATATATATATATATATATATATATATATATATATATATATATATATATATATATATATATATATATATATATATATATATATATATATATATATATATATATATATATATATATATATATAATATGTTTGTCTCTGGAATAGAAGTAAAATTTTCTTTGGTAAATTGCTTTTTACCAAAACATCCTTGATACTTTTCCAATAGGTGATTGTTACATTAAAATCAAAGCTAGCTACATTTCTAATGTCTTATCGGTAACCCTGATAATGTTTTAGTGATAATGAGGGGGGGGGGAGGTTAAAACGTATTTAGGTCACTAATTTCCATGGAAATTAGTATATGGAGGTTTATTAATTGACTGCGTTGGAAATTAGTACTAGCAATATGGGGAGGGTCTTTTGGCTCAATCTCACGGGGTGGGAGTCTCAGTTCAAATATTCTGAAAGGCAAGCAGTAGGTAAAACACTTGGAAATATCTTGGAAAACATTTTTTTCTCTTTAAAACTCTTCCAGTAGAGCACTAATTTAAACTTTATCGTGAAGAGTGATGGATTTAGGGGTGGACTCTCTCACAGAAAAATAAATTATGTCCATTTTAAGTTTTAATGTCCCTCTTTACTTTCACTTAAAATAACTTGTTTTTTAGTTCGATGAGTTCCTGAAGCTTGAACGTTTTTACAATTTTCAGCAATATTATTCCCATTGGTGTGAACTAGAGCAAGCCACGCAATAAAGTATTTTGTATTAATTCTAGTTTTGATTTTTTTTTTGGTTGACTTAATATTTTTTTTTTAATAAAGTTTGGATGATATAGTTTAAACGGATCTATCCAGTTTAACGGCATTTTCAGAATATTTTTCAGACATGATTTTTTTGATTTTTCAAGGCGGATCTGAAAATAGAAATATCCACACGGGATGCTATTTGAATATCCTTAAATCCGTCCAGATGCTTATTGGGAACAAGGAATCCCAACACCGTGAAATTCAAACCCTCCACAAAGAAGATCTCAGGTTCTAAAACAATGCTGTCGGAAGTGTATTTTTATAAGCTTTGAACTAAATAATACGTATCACGCTTATATTTCGTAGCATGTCAAATTATCATGTAGCAAATCTGAATTAGTGATTTTGAAGGACTCAAACACCCATATTGTGCCCCTCCCCCCCAAAAAAAAGTTATTTCCTACTCATCGGATTCACAAAGAGGTTTTATTGTGTAATGTTAATTTTGCAGTTACTAAAGAACCTCTCTATGCGAATGGGTATATTCAGCAACCAAAAGCCGTATTTATTAATTACAAATTACCATTTTACCTACAGAGACGTTGCTTCAGTTTTTTCTTCGGGGGAGAGGGGTTGATGCATCATAAAGAAGGTGGGGATATGTGAGAGAATAAATTATTTTTTGCCTCATTAAATGAGAATTCTCTCTTTTAAGCAAGTGTCTTACGAATTTCTGAGCCATATGAATGTGAGGAATCTCTTTCAAGTAATGTTCTTGATTAAGAAGCTCAATAATATAAAGGTTTCACAGGAATGTAGAGTGTTTGTAAACCTCCTGATTGAATGTTTTGAGATAAATTTTAAAACCGCAAAAAAATAGGTTTTGCTTGTTTGCATGATTTCTGTAGAACTGTTTTTTTTGGAAACAGGATTGACATTATGATAGGTTAAATAACCCCCTATTGTCTCCTAACGTTAACAAGATTAACGCTTACTCTTTTTTCTGGAAGATTCAATTATACAAAAGTTGTGATCATTGAAGGTATTATAAATATTTAAGTATATGAAATATTAGAAGTTTGTAAAAAACAAAGTATATGAAAGATTTTCGCTTTTTTATGACGCACAGATGAATAATTTTGTTTGCTTCAAGATCTTGAAAAATGCTGTTCGCATAGATTCTTTATGGTTTAGAAACAATTAAAATCACAATAGAAGCAACAACCAAAAGTACAGACTCTGCCGCTGTTCTCCACATAGTCAACCCTATCTTAGGATTTGATAAGGGAGAGGGTGCCCCAAAAGGGTTATGAGAATCACTCAATACCCCCTGTGCACGTTTCTTTGATCTAAAATTTTTGTCGCGGCAAAAAAGACCAAATTCTTACATTGTCACTTTAGTATTTTAAATTTCGTAAACCAGAATTTATCTTCTTGTTTTATTTTAAATTTTCCTAACTTTCTACTCTTTTTGTCAATCAGGCTAGTTTTTCTTCAGAACATGCTTGCTAGAAAACAATCTTAGTTAACAATTTTTTCTTAAAAAATGTGTTAAACTCTAAAGCTTGAATGTACCGGGATCGCGAAAATGGCCCGTTACGCAAGTGTGAACAGTAAACGTAGCACTGGTTACTTCAGCGATGGTAATCCAGTAGATATCATGTGATATTTTTAATTGAGGTTTAAAGCCATCTCCCTTAAAGTGAATAATGTCTACCCATTGGTTCAACCCGTTCTGATTTAACTTATTTTGTTCTGAAGTTGTTTAGAAATACCCGTATTTTCCAAGCTGCTGTAATATACTCTTTTCCCATTCACAAGAATAGCTAGAAATAGTAGCTTTTGACATTGAAACTGTTTTTTTAGTATGTTGAACGCCTAAAAAATATTCTGCTTACGAACAACTGCTTTCAACAACAGTAAAAAAAATGCTAAAAAAAAAAAAATAAAAAAATAAAAAAATCAGTTTTTCTACTCTGCTGTTCAATCTACTTCATCTATCATACTTCCTTTTGGATCACCGAAGAAGAATAACTTGGCCTTTAATAACCAACGACATAATGACTATCTTGTTTGTTTTTTCTCGTTTTTTCCAATAAAAACCGGTTGTAAAATTAGAATTTAGTGTGGGTTATTAAGGTTTGCTGGTACTATTTGATAGTCACGTCGCAAGCCAAAAGTTTGCCAAGGTGTGGCTTGCCTATGGATGCAAAGGAATTTGTGTTTGCCAACCCCAAAAACCTGATATTATTCCGCCATAGTAGTTTCAGTTAATTGATTGTGTTGCTGTTTTGTTTATGTGTGCCTCTCTGTTTTTGTCAAGCCAGGATTAGGTTTTAAAAATAGACATTCTATAAAAGGTCTTATAAGCATTTGATAGTACGTTTAGAGTCCTTTTAAAGAGGTTAAGCAATAGCTAGGAAGGTTGTAAAATGTACCATTATGATCCAGCCTGAGATAGAAGCTTTGGGGTTAAATATTTGTAAAAAAAAAATGGGAATGTTTTGTTTAGCCTGGGATTTTTTGAGAGTCTCTCTTTCTTGTTTAATCTCGTGAAAGTGGAAGCTGTGTCAATTGGGGGTGGTGGTGCGTTCCCCCTAAAGTTTGGCCCCCCACCCCGTCCTAAGTTTAGAAGACTACAGTTTTGCTAAATCCATTAAAAAAGTTGGACATAAAACAAAATTACCCTAGATCTTAAAAAATAATTTTTGCCTGCCCCCTACATTTACACGAATTGGCGCCCTTGGAAAGTGAGCGCTTTAAAAAGGCACTGTAACAAAACATCTTTCGTATCAAGTCCAATCTCCCAAAATGTAGAAATTAAAATATTCCAGTCCCAAAAAATTCTGGGAACTCTGCTGCAGCAAAAATAAAGAGAGACAGAGAGAGAATACTGTATTTAAATAAAAATAACCATACTCGGCAAAACCAAAAGATTGAATTAAAAAAGTAATTTAAGTAATAAATAAAGTAATTTGAAACCAAAATAAAATAATAAAGTCAATAAACATTAAAAAGAAAAGATTTGGCAAAACCAAAAGGTTAAATTAAAAAATAAAAAAAGTAATTTAATATCTATTCAAAACCTTCCTTTTTACACCCCCCTCCAAGGAAGTTCCCATTTCCTTTAAATCTTTCTTTATGACCCCCTCCCACTCCAGATGAAGACGACTGCCTTCCGTTTAGCCCTAGACGGTTGGCCGAAAAGGACCATCTTCGGCAATATGTCATCTTCCATCCGCGCGACGCGCCCTAGCCATCTCAACCTTTCTTTCATTATAGCCCCACAAAGCGGGATTGAACCACATTTTTCGCACAGCCTACCGTTTAAAATACGGTCAGTCAGCCGGGTACTCAGAACAATCCGTAGGCAATTTCTCTCCAAAAAAATCTAGCAAATCTTCATCCGGTTTTCGGAGCGCCTATGCTTCAGAGCCATATTTGACCACTGTCATCACTGTAGATTTGAAGACTTATTAATTAAATGTGATTTTTTTTTATTTTTTTTTAGGTACGACGTCTTTTATCACGAGGAAAGCGTGAAGCCATTTATAGAAAAATTGTCAATGAAGTTGACTTTCAAGATGGAATTTTGCGAGTAAATGCTCACCAGTGGCTTGTTGAACAATACCCTGTTAAATTGGACGTACGTTCCACTGCTGCTGCTGTAATTACGAGGTGAGATTGCTAGCCATAGCGTCAAAATGTGCCAAAGATTTAATAACTTATAATTTCTGACCACAGTGGCTATGCATGACAAAATGTAAAAATTGTGAAGAAGAACAAACGAGGATATTTCCAGCCAGTGAAATAAGGAAGAATTTATAGGTAGACATTTTGGTCGAGACCTTCACTCGACTGCCCTCTGTCGACAAAGGCAAATAAAAAGTAAAAATATATGAAAGAAAATGCTAAGGACAAAAAAAACAAGCAAACTCTAAAACAAAGCATTTAATCAAGACAGGCGCTGTCCAAGCAACAGTGAGAGTATAATCCAATGCTTTCTTAAAGCGGCTGGTTTGAGAGGGGCTATTTTAATTCAGCGTTTAATTTAGAGGGCAAAATTCTGATCTGACGAACAAGCGTGGGGAAGGGGGATAGTTACCCTCAAGTATTTTTGGTCGCTTGAAAAGGACGCTAGAAACTTTAATTTCCATTTGAGCAAGCCGTCTCTTGTTCTTCTAGGACCAGTGGTTCGATACGATTACCCCTGGAAAAAAAAACAACAAATAAATACTTATCGATGATCTTTCTCCCGGCGAAAAATCCAGCATTTTTGTAGATAGATGCTTAAAATGTTTGCAGTAGGGTTTTCTTGAGTCTTTGAGACAGTGTTTTTAATTGCACCCTTTCCAGCGTTTACTTTTATACCTACTTGATCAGCCTTTATCCTTGGAATCACTATTGTAGGATATCCAGCAAATAAAGCTTTGTTAAAAAGAAGTAAAAGCTTATTATTTTTCTTATCTTGTAAATCAGTAACGTCACAAAATGAATAATATTCTTGGAAATCCCGTGGACAAGGGTATACCCAGAGTTTTTGTTGGGGGGGGGGGGGTTATTTTTTTCGGAAGAGAGTTTTGCAAAAAAGCTTTAAAAATATCAGAAATTTGTTCATAGGCCTTTTTGTTACGTTTTTACGAGTCTGACAGATTTCGGGGGGGATCAAACCTTGAATCCCCCCTCCCTGCATACGGCATTGCCTGTGAAAAAATATGCCAAACAGAACTATTGATACCAACTTGATGAGATAATTGATTATAGGATTAAAAATATAAGCAACTTATCTAAACAAATTGGAATCAATAACTCCTCTGGATAGCTCTTCGGAGTTTACAAAAATATCATTTACCTCATGATACTATTAATTTATGAGATACGAAAAAAACTTTACACTTTGTTTAAAACCACTCTGTTTAAGCCTGTGGTATCAAAGTGAATCGATAATCTTTTCAGCAGTACGGGGCCTAAGGTTCGTTTCCTCGTACCGCGAAGTTGGGGGACAGACCTGCTACCTGTCTCTGTGAAAAAGACTCAGTAACTTAAACCCCAACTTGACACCCTATGAGCCATCAATGGCCCTGGAGGGTCTTATCCTTTACCTTCATAACCTATGTTGTTAGTAGTTCGATCTTAACAATAAAATTAATAGCGGCTCCACTTGAGGCCTGGATTTACTTTCTTCCTAGCTAAGTTTTGCCAAAGAGTGAATATTGGTCCCCGCAGCTTTCAACTGGGCGTAGATATCAATTGAAAATGAAGCCGGCCTCAATGGAAAGTACGCATTTTATAGAAAAATGTATTTACTGTTTCATGTACTTTATATAAATTACATTTTTATATTTAGCTAAATTTTATTTATTCTTAGGGTGGTGGAGGACTTTATTTCGAGACCCTCAAAAGAAGGAACTTTATTAAGGCGTCGGTCAAACCAAAGACAAGGAAGTAATGATTCAAACACATCAGCAACATATTTCTCTTGTTTACTGAGCACAGCTAATATGGAGTCAACAATTGCTAGTCACTCTCTGTTCGAAGTTGGCGGTAATATTGGTAAGTATCGTATTTAAAGTCTCATAGAGGGAGAAGGGAGGGGGCTCATTTAATACTGTAACTCTTGTGCTCTCAAAACCAGATTTTAAGTTCAGAGTTCAGAGTTTTTATTCCACAATACATACACAATCCCATCACAACACTCCTAATCCCCCTCGAAAGGCTCCGTGGCCAGGGATACAAGGGGAAATGAGAAAAAAAAGAAAATACAATATATCCAAAGAACCATAAAAAAGAAATCAATCGCCAAACAACATATAAAATTAAAAAGAGACCATAACTGAGGCCTGGGAGTCATAGCGCAGAGAAGACCACCATAAAACAAAACTAAACATTCAGGGGACATCAACTCCACAAAAAAAAAAAAAAAGAAAAAAAAAAAAAAAAAAAAGAACTATTCTGTTTGATTCTTAACTAAATAGTCCTTAAGAATCCTCTTGAAAGCGCCAAACGAGTGGCATTGCTGTACTGAAGAAGGCAGGGAGTTCCAAACCTGATGACAAGCGATGAGGTGATTGAAATCTGACCGCACAGTGGGAGTAGGAGGAATGCAGATATTATGTGACGAACGAAGGTTATATAGAGCTGAATCAGAAATAAACTGAGGAGTTTTTTAAAGAGATTTTTTAAGATTGCCATGAAGCTGATGAAAAACAAAAGAAGCACAAGAAAGAATGTAGATAGACTGTAGATATAGACGCGGTTTTGTTGAAGAAGGTTTGGTATCAATAACCAGACGCCGTGTTTTTTTATACTTTGCATAAAGCGACCGCAGTGTAGAAGGAAAAGTAGACATACATACTATGGGGCAATAACAGACATATGACTGGACAAGGCAGAAAAAAATAAGCTTCAGAATAGATCCAGGAAAGGTGTGTTTGAGTTTTCGAATGACACCCAAACTCCGTGAGACCTTAACCCTAATCATGGCTATATGGTATCTAAACGAAAGGTTGTCATCAAGCAGGATACCAAGAAACCGGACCAACCGATTCTTTGGTCTACACAAGGAGCCTTGTGACACCTGAAGCTGTGTCAGTTGAGGGAAAGCTACACCAATTCGAGAAAAAATAAGAAAATGTGACTTGGCAACATTAAAGGCCAAGTAATTCACCTCAAACTACTCTCTCGAATATTGCCACCAGGTTAGACCTGATATCATATTCTGTCTTCCCTAGAGTCCCAAAAGTGCTGTTGTCAGCAAAAGCAACGAGGCAATCTTCATTAGAAGTAGCGTTGGGATACGAAGGAACATCCGGATGACATAGATTGCCGCATACTAGAGGACGGGTGTTCTTGACTGCTGAAATCAGATCATCGACGTAAATCAGAAATTAAAGGGGCCAAGAACAGATCCCAGGGGGACGCCATATTCTACTTCAGAAGGGCTCCGGAAAAGTGGATCAGTTGAAGTAAGTCTACCAGAAAGATATGATTCAAACCAAGAGAAAGCATTTGATCTTATACCAATATGCGATAATTTCCAAAGGAGAAGCTGATGAGTCAAAGAATCAAAAGCTTTAAGAACATCCAAAAATAAAGCTGCCGGGATAAGACCAAAATCTATTGCCAAATGAATTAAATTGAAGAAAGATATACTAGTTCGCTCTGTTGAGGGATTTGCTTGGAGTCTAAACTGAAAATATTGGAAAAAATGCTTTAGATCCATAAAACTGAAAAGCCGGGATAGAATAGCCTTCTAAAAAATTTTGCTAACAACAGATTAAAGAGAATTTAGCCTATACTTACCAGGATCACTCCGAGAACCACCTTTACACAGCACTATAACCTTAGCTCACTTGAGTGATTCAGAGAAAATTTCTTTTTCGAAAGACAAATTGACAAGC
Source organism: Artemia sp. Qi Xiang Cuo (assembly GCF_049724085.1). Taxonomy (NCBI): domain Eukaryota; kingdom Metazoa; phylum Arthropoda; class Branchiopoda; order Anostraca; family Artemiidae; genus Artemia; species Artemia sp. Qi Xiang Cuo. The sequence continues at coordinate 12,311,449 of NC_142802.1, read as the reverse complement.
TTAGTCAATGGTGACAGAATAGCAGGCAGAACGGCATGGATAACCCTTGTAGGAATTCTATCTGGCCCTGAAGACGATGAACCTTTAAGTGCATTTACGATCCGAGCTACCTCAAACTCAGAAACAGGGTTCAAGACCATTGACTCTAAACATGGGGGTCCAAGATAGGCTCTGAAATCGCAACGAGGAGTTGTAGAGCTCACGCAGGAAGCAGTCGTCTTTCCTATATTAGCAAAATAAGACGTAAGCTCTAGCTGAACATTTTCTTCTCCTTGAACAATTTTACAATCGACTATCAGCGTTGTTGGAACTGAAGGCGGAGGGGGAGTAGGTCTCAGAATTAATAATTTTCCATGTCTTCCCAACATCCTTTCCACGCTCAGAAAATTTTCTGTGATAATACTGAGACTTGGCCTTCCGACACAGAGAATTAAATATACTCCTATAGGCCTTGAACCGCTGATGATGAGAAGCAGATGACGAAGCCTTGTATAGCTTCCACAGATAATTTTTCCTTTTCCAGCTTTTATGGAGACCTGGAGTCATCCACGGATTCAGCAGTACTATCCTTTTCGAGGTATGAGGCGCTAGATTCTCGTGGCAAACTTCTAGGATACCTTCTTTTGCTGAATCATAAAAGAAATCAAAAGAGCGGTTAAAATCCGATTCAGAATCAAAACTATCCCATGGCTGATCAGTCAAACGAGATTTAAGTAGACTGATCTCACTGACACCAAAACGGAAAAATGAGAGATTAGATGGCGAAGCTTTACGCTGAGATCGATCAGCAGTCCTATATCGTGAAATAGCAGGGAAACGATCAGAAATATCACTAACCATCACCAAATTATCTAAGACATCTAGTGACGAAAAAATATTATCAATAAGTGATGCATGCATCTCAGTGACTCGGGTTGGAATACAAACTGAAGATAGAGTTCCCGCAGAAAACATCATTGACAAAAAATCTGCAACCGAAGCAGAATTTTGATCCAGCAGGTTAAGGTTGAAATCCCCCATAAGGATTAGTTCGCAAGGATGCTTTTGGACTAAGTCCAAAACCTCCTCCAGAGTTTTCATAAATGAAGGAATAGATCCACTAGGAGATCCATAAACCAAACCGACTACTAAATCCTTACAACTGGACTTAATCTAAATGAACAGATACTCAAAGATTCCTTCCTCATTTCTTCTCGAATCACTTTTGACATCATGGGCAAGATGATCGTCAATATAAATGGCCAGGCCACCTTTCGTAATCTGTTTTCGGTTCATCCTTTCCATCCTAAATCTTTGGATATCTAAAAGTATATCCTTTATTGAATTCAGGAAAGTTTCAAATAATCCAATAACATCCGGAGTTCCACCCCTGAGGATCCGTCTCAGCTCATCAAAAGAGGAGCAAAGTCACTGAATGTTTAGGTTAAGCACAGAGAAAATACCATCTTGTTTAGAAGAGGCAGAACCATTTAATTGCGAAACATATTTACTTTCAATAACCGATTTAGGATCATTATTATTCCTATTTCTACTTCCAACTGAATTATTAATTATACTTTCTATATCTAAAGGATTATTTTGTAACTCTACAAAACGTTCCCCCAAAGAGTTGACATCACCCTGGTCACCAAAAGAATTAATCATTTTACTTCCGGTGAATGGTAGATCCGCTCCGCGACCAAACCCACCAGACCGAAGGTTAACAAAATCACAGCAGAGCCATTGCATCTATACAGAGGCAACGCTGAACTCATTTTTCTGCAAACATGAAACTGAAAAACAAAAGTAAAGCCAAAACAACTGAATCCAAACTAAAGAGAAATTGAGAGACAAAAAAAGAAATAAAAGAAGAACACAAAAAGAGGAAAAGGAATAATCGATGAAATCATCCGGGAGATCCACACACACACAGGACCACACACATTTTATAGTATATATGACAATTAAAATATAATTATACCAAAAAAAAAAGAAAAGAAAAAAAAGAAAAAAAGAAAAAAGGAACCTGATGAAATAACAAAATGAAATAACCGACCAAAAATCATTCCTCATTCACACGTGAAGGGATGACCGCGTTAGACGCACTAACAGAGATCATAAACGGATCAAAACAAGTATCCTCTACACGCATCCAGTTCTTAACTTTTGAATTTTTCTGGGCTTTAACCATATTTTAGTCCCTTTTGAAATAAATCTGGTTTCGGCCACCTTCACTGACGGAAGAGCAGAAATGCGTGAACTATATCTGTGCGCTAAAAGTTCTTTACGGCGACGTGCTAGGTCCCGAGGTAAATCGCAACTGATACTTTTACGAGATCCTTTAAGCTTTCCACAATTCTGCATATTATCATCCTTGTCAGTAATGCTAGTCAGCGTGACTATAATAGGCTCAATCTTATTCCTAGCAGAAAACCTAGTTGAAGCCCCTTTCTGTCTATTACTGTTCAAGCGATAGCATTTCACAAATGGAATGGCGTCAGCATTTGCTAACCCGATATCAGTCAAAAGCTCGCGAACAGCAGTTTCTGCACTTTGCCCAGACACAACGGGAATACCGTGAAGTAGAAGATTCTGTCTTTTAGATGCAAGCTCCGATTGCAGGCACGACTTTTTTTTTTAAATTAACTCTGATTTCAAAACGCAATTTTCCTGCTGTAGTTGGGAGTTTTCCTGGCGTAGAGAATCAATTCCTTGTTCCAGACTAGCCATCAACTGCATAAGCTCTTGATGTTTCTGATCAAAAATATCCTTTGTAAGAGATGTCATGTTTAAATTCCTTATTACTAGCAATAAATTCATGCATATGTGTTTAATCCCCCCTAAAAATCCATCTAACGAAAACTTACTCGCAGGGGCCCCTTTCTTCAGAGAATAAAAAACCAGAGGGGCCCGCTTTCAAACAATGCCAAAATAAACAATATCCAGCTAGCGCCTTGAAATGATACAGCAATCACCTCTTACACACACAAAGCTCCGCACTGAATGAATGCTGGCAAGCGACTGAATTGACTGTCCTACATTCAAGATTATTCTAAGTTAGTCTCTTAGTATTTTTTTTTTTTACTTATAATTTTTTAAATATACAAAATATGTATTTTTTGTAAATACAACCAAAAATATATTGATAATAGAGATGAAGTGTTAAATATCCTTAAAGACTACAGTCTAATTACCATGAACATAATCATTTCTTCCCTCCTTACAAATTAAAGAAACATTTTCACTCATTTTTGTCATGTTTCAAGAGAGGGGTTGAATTGATTGGCAGTCTAAAATAATGATTATACCCAAATTTCTGAAACGCTAGCCTCTAAACATAAAGAAGACATTTTTGCTCAAAATTTTACTACAGTAGAGTTCATTCAAAATATTAAAGAACCAGAGTACATAAAAGGTAGAGCAAATACACAGTTTCTATCCTAATAGGGTTTGATTGGGTCTTATCGTAAGGGAAGTTTTATTGAGTCTGGTATCTATGTGGAACCCAGCGTCGATCCAGGAGCACCGCTTTTACGGGGTTTACTTGCATGGAAACAGTTTGTGGGGGAGTAATCGGCAGTGTCTTAAAGAAAATTGGGCTGCAGTAAGTCAAAATAGCTGTGTTGAAAAATACAAGTTTTACAGGAGATAGGAAAAACTAAAAAATATGTTTGTGTTTTTTATTACTAACAAGTAGCTGTTTTGATAAAAGTGTTTTTTTGGAATCAAAGAGGTAGTAAACAAATTTGGAAGCCAAAAAATTAGTTTCTAAGAGTAAGAGAAGGTATACAATATATTTTGAAAAAAAACAGAAGCTCTACTTTTCTGTCAAAATATATTTTTTCCAGTTTTTGGTTTATTAGGAGTTTTTCAATAATGGTCAAGGTCCCATCTATGAAATTTTTATTTTAGCATTTACCGAGCCCAAAAGTATTTTATTTAAAAAATTCCAAAAGGGATTGATCATCCGAACCTACTCACTCTGATCCTCACTATTCTAGTGGAAAGGAGTGAGGTGGATCAGTTCTAATATACTAATGTAAATTACTAAGCATATACGTTATATTTATTTGTATTTAATCCTTAATGTTAAATTTTTAGAATCGCTCAACTAAATGAGTTTCATAAGAATAAAATTTCTAACAGGGCTAAGGATATCCCCCTTTTTTATTTTGCTGATCACTATGCAATCTTAAACTTTTTTTGGGATCAAACATTATCAGTTACCTATTTTCAGCCTAGAATGAACTCTAATAAGGGATATTAGGGTCTAAAAAAGGTTCAAACTTGATGAATAAAGGTTCTGAACCTTCAAGTATTTAAAAAACAACTAATGGATACTTACGTTACATATAATCTTATACTATAGCTGTATGACAAACGTATAGCTAAAGAGTTAAAAACAGGGAGATTTAGAGAAACAATGACGTCGTGATTTTGGTACATAATACTGCAAAACACGATTTTTGAAATATTTGGTACCAAAAATGAAATGTCGACATTTCGTTAATTAGGTAAATGTAATTGACTTGACCTAATTTTCCTCCGCCCTTGAAGGTCGCCTTGGGGCCTCTTTATTCGTAGCGGTGTGGATGTACCTTCTGTATACCTTGTGGTCTCTTGCTAAATGAAAAATTATCCCCCGCCTCTCCTGCCGGGAGGCAGGGAATGCAAAGTTACCTTCCATCTCTTTGAACGATGACCTCGAGGGTAAAAACCGTGAATTTAGTCTTCGAAGATTATTTTTGGGAGACAGGACTGACCAATCCGTTGGGCATGACCGATTCATCGGTTGGACATAACCGAGTCATCGATCGGAGTGACCGAGCTCTTATGTTACATTAATATCATGTCTTATCATATTACAATAATGCTAATATTATTAAAGTACTGTTAATGTTTCAAATTGGGAATCAAACATTGTTAAAGACATTATTAGCAGTAATTTCCACTATTATTGAATTTGTATTACTGTTGTTTCATTTCGATTTTGGTAGCAACCTAGCGGTAACGTATCTACTAATGTTTGCCAAAACTCGTAATAAAATCGGGGAACATGACAGAACGGCAGAAGTAGCAGTTTTTTCTTCAGAAATATTTGTAAAATTCTCAGTAGTTTGTACATCAAAATAGATTATATGGGAATAGTGACGCCAATTAGGGGAGGGCACCCCCCCCCCTCTTAAAACACCTTTTTAAGACTTGCGCTCTAACCAAAGAGAAACAGTCATATTACTTTGTTAACTTTTCTACACTGTCAAAAAGTTTTATATTTCCATTGGTTTGTTTTGTGACGTATTCCAAATCATGCACCAAAGCGTACGTCAACCACGTTATTCGTTATTCATGAAGAGAAAAACAACAATCTTTTCAAAACCAGGTTAACTAATAGTGAACAGTTAATCTAGATTGACAAGGAAATGTAGTTTCTAGAGAAACAATTGCCGCCTCTTTAAAACTGATTGGCACTTTAGTGAGCAATATTAAGGCAATATAATGAGATATTTTGAGTTCACAACGTCATTGTTTAATAAACGCTCCATTTCTCTCTACAGTAGCTACCATATGGGTGCTAAGATCTAATTAAAATTGAACTAATTCATGCATCTTTTCTTCCAGGAGAGAGAAGATTAGATCCTAATGCACTCATGATGCAAGTGTATAGTGATAACCCAAATGCATGTTGGGTAATCAAGTGCCACCATCCAGGAGCAAGATAGAATGGATACTGCAATGTTGGACTATCAAGGGTTAACACCAAGAAACCGACAATGATGTGGCTGTCGAGTATCTTCTCAAAAGTCTTGCTGGGTCTTTTGGAAGTTAAAGTTAAGCTGCGTTTGTTTGTGGATATTTTGTATTTTGGCAAAGACTTACGCGAACCCGTCCTCAGTGCAAAAGAAACTCACCTTCAGAAGTAAACTTTACAAAAAGAAAAGAATGACTCAACAAAGGAAAAGACAGGAGAGGTGAAACTTTTCAGAATGTTGGTGAGGGTGTTCAAAACTAAAATGCTCTCTTGAAATTGGCCTAGCAGGTGATGCCAAAATTTCAAGTCTTAAAAATTTCTTCTTGCTTTATATGAAAAGAAATAGTCAAAGATGACCCAACTTCACTTAAATATGGCAATTGATTAAGAAGCTAGTCTAGTAATATCTGGTGGTACCTTTATTTGAACTCTTAAAGCATTTTAAGAGAATGGTTACGTTTTATGCTGTAGTACCAGAAACTATCATAAAAACAATAGTAATGACTTTATTTCATGTTTAAGACTCTAGCGACAGAAGTTCTATTCGCAATGGAGTTATTCTCAATTTTCTACCCGCTTTATTTTAAATATGAATCATTTTACTGTAAATATACATTCTAGAAAATGAAATGTAAAACTCTACATAGCTACTCTTATGTTTACTAATATTAAATTTTGGGAGCTTAATAGCAACTTACGGCAAACAATCGATTTCCGATTAAACTATCTCTGGTATTTTGAAGAGATTTGTAAAATCTGGCGAATAAAAATTGCTGTAATTAGTTTAAAAAGTTTTCTTAACTACACATCATTAAAATACAGAAAAAAATAGTTCATCCGTAAAGCGATTGTTTACCCCAAAGTTCGTAAATTTTGAGTAGGTAGATACGTATTGTTGCTTTAATAAATAATTATATATGTTTCTATTTGCATTCTATTGTATGACTGTTAGTATTCTTTTATAATCAATATACTCATTGATTCCTGGGTTGTATTTTACTCCTCAAATATTTTCTGTGTATTCACACATTTGGAACGACAAAACGTTTAATTTAGCAGTTTTGCGTAATTAATTATGTGTTATGTAGGTAGATGTGTATGCCATATCCAACAGGTTGGTTGCGTCAATTCAAAAGGTGGTATGTTAAACAGTGTAAATCAGCGTTAAACAGCGTATTTTAAACAGCTTAAAGGGTGGTAAACAGCGTTGAAAGTGTTTTAAACAGCGTAAAAGGTGATATGTTAAATAGTGTAAATCTTAAAATGGATTATTAAAACTGAAAAATGCGTTTCAGTTTCTTTGCTTGCTCTTAAGAAGCACTGGTTTTTAAAAGAAGGATTTTCTTAAACATTCAAGATATGGCGAAGTCAATTTTGATACTTAAAGGTTTACTTCTCAACTATTTCTGTAAGCGAAGAACGAAGATATAACCCATTTACGAAAATAGAAAAACTTCTCATGATCTTAGGAACCAATAAATTTTGGGAAAATTGATTTGGCCTATCGATCATAGTTATGTTGCTAAAGAAGATGAACTTTAAATCCGAATATTCTAAAAAAAAAAAAATCTGTACCACCTTCTGAATTAGTGTAGCTGAGGGGGCAGTTAAAAGAAGTTTTTAGAGTTTATTTTGTCAAATACTTGAGGTCTCTAGAATGCAGTTGACAAGTATCACTTATTGTCGGTCACATGAAAGGGTGGAAACAGTGTATATTTTCAAATGCTGGAAACAAACACGCTTTTGGTGCATTATGACCATAGCCGTGGAACGTTCAGGTCTTGTAGTAATTTGTATTGAAATCATCAGTTGTTGTGTACCTAATTCTATTACAGACCATATAATTTGTTGATCCTATTCGTGCTGATTCTTATTGGCTGAAACTGTAATGTGGTAAAAATTGCTTTCTGGATAAACCTGTTTTAATATTTTAAAGAATGTAGATGAGATTGAAGAATGAACTCTAGAATTGATATTTGACCTGATTCTAAAAAGTTTCAGTTACTCTACTACCTTCTTTAAAATAAGGGAAAAATTCGTTCAAAAAATAGTTTTTTCCCTGTGGGCGTAGAAATGCGGTTATGGCTTAGAGGAAGATGTGCAGTTTGCAACAGAGGGCCTTTCATGCACGATTTTCGATCAAATATTAATGCTCTATGTAATACAATCCACACTGTAAACGGTTTGCTGAACGGGTGAGAGCAAACCAGACACCAGTGTAAAGTTTAGTTTCCACCGGAGACGGTTTTAAGGGAGGGACGGAGAGGGCACTTGCCCCGGGCGCAGAAATTTTTGGGGCGCAGAATTTCAAACAAATAATCTAACGGCTATAATAATTACATATAAATTGAAACCTTATTAATAAAGTAGAAGGCGCAGATAGTAAATGAAAATAGTTAATAAGTTATTAATTGATTATTAAAATAAGAAGACATTAAAAAATAAAATACAATTGAATAATAGTAATTAAAATATTTAAATTAAAATAGTGAAAAATTATGAAAAAATATTAATTAATTAATAAATTGAGAATAATTTTGTGAATAAATGAAAATTTTGTTAAAAATCTCCCTGAAAATTTTCGGGAGATAGGGGGAAGGGGAGACGCTAACAATCTTTTGCCCCGGACGCAAGAGAGTAATAGTAAACAAAAGTTTTTGCTTTTTGAAGTCAAATGTTTAGTTTTATCTTTTGAATGGGAATATTTACTGTTTAAACACCCTCGATGTTTTTCTTAAGAGTGTTGCAGTCATTAACATATTTCATGTTGTAAATATGTATAAAAGATTTGGAAGTTTAATAAACCATAAGAAAGTGTGATCCAGTGTGATTTTCATCTTGTTGACCCGGTTGTGCTCAATTTTGTTTATTAACCGTTGGTGCTAATTGTCTAAAGTGAAGTTATTTATTACGATTGTTTTTTATAATAAAACTAATCTAAAGCTATGCAATCTAATTTAATTTTACTGTTTAGGTTTTGTGTCATCAGGCGAATAACCAAAGGATGTATTTTTGCCATATACAAATACAAAAGATGTATTAAATTCAAAAGATGTATTGTTTGCCATAATACAAAAGATGTATTAAATTCATATAAATTACCCAATAGGTGAATTCAACCAAAGGATTTACTAAAGGATTTTGCCAATCGACAATAATTGCTTTTATAATATATTTTTTTATCAATCGCTCAAAATACTTTAATTCCAGAAAAGACAGATATCGAGTCCTGCGCTTGCTAATAAGAAAAATTGTTCTTCTTATTAGCAAGTGTTTAATCCACCTTACTCTGTTCGGATATTCGGTCTTTACTCCACTCTTCACTCTATGCTTTGCTGTATACTTAATTCTACTTAACTTTTACTGTTGCTCTTATCTACTCTAATACTTACTCTAATTCTCTCTACAGCCACTCTCAAATCTTTACTTCACTCTTCACTCCATACAGTTCTTTATTGAGATTAAGGATCTTCCGTAGCATTTGCCAGTATTTACCAGGATCACATACAGCATTTGCCTTCCATATTGATTGCGCTGAATCTGAGACCTGTTTCTTTGGTTGATTGCTGCTGAAACCTGAGATTTCACCCCAAGACATAAAATCTAATAGAACCTGTCTTGTTATTTCTAAAATATGCATCAAAAACAAGCTAAGTCTACCTCGTTACTTTGCTTCAAAATATAACAGCTATAAATTGTTTCCAATATATTTGATGGTAAAAAAAGTTGATATAAAACAGTCACTACGCAATTTCCAAATAAACACTTTTCAAATAATTACGGAGCTACGTCATTGCGTTAAAGCATTATCCATAATCATTGCCTAACCACTTGCACAAAGACAAATTTCCCTACACTAAAATGCATCGGAAAAAAAAATATTTAAACCAAACAAGACAAGTATTTAATTCCTCATCCCTAACGATGAGCATGGTTTATGTATTTTGCTTACAAGTCACTCGTTGTGATCGAGGAGAAATCACCGAACAACAAGATTTGAAACCTGACAGCACCTGGACTGTAAGCTTCAACAGTACGAAATTCATTCATTAATGTCTCCTTGGCTTTAGGTAGCGTCCTAAGAAATTGCAAGTGAATATGGAGACTTTGTTGCGGAAAGTAGGTGGGGTACTGAAATAAACGATGCCTCTTAAAGTACATCTGACAATGTTCTGTTCTCTGCCGCCTAAACTACTTCCTCCCTCCTTTAGTCTCAAGTGGATTCGAGGCTGGAGAAGGAGAGTACACCTTTGTAAGTTTTTCTTATTTCCCATTTTCCCAGGGTACTTGCCCTACAAAGAACTTTAAGTCAGTCAGTGGAAAACATGTCTTACGTTTTCTGTTGAAATGCTGGTGACAGGAGATGCTCTTGGGGGGGGGAGGGTCAAGGGCTCAATTCATGCCTCATATCAAGCAGATAGAATACGCTTGTATTATTCCCCTTAAACTAGTGCAACATGCCTCATTTTTCTCTAAAACACTGGCGTTGAAAGAGAGAGGTGCTTTTGAGGGGGGTCCATGATTCTAATTGTGCCTATATTCCTAAGCTAAAAAATCGCTGCACCTGTTCAATTTAAACTTAGTGCAACAAATATACCTTCTCACTTACAAGTCAAATGTGGAAAAGATAGGAGGCCGAAGTTGATTTTCTTACCAGGTCCAGCTTCTAATAAGATTTGGTAAAAAAAAAAAGTTTGTCAACTAAAAAAGGAACAAAGAGTAAGTTTCAATTTCTTTAGCAATGGGAGAACTATAATTTAAGTCTACAGAATAAGCACAATAACGTTCCCCTACCTAAGTTCAGAACACGGAAAATAAAACAACATACTGAACCAATATTGCAAACTCAAATGGCATGTAAATGCACATAACATTTTCGAACCCATGAGAAAATGCTAACTTTTTGGATCCGTAAATTTTTCTGTTTATTATTTTAGAAAAAAAAATTCGGAAATGGGGGAAGAAAATCTGAATTTTCTATCTAGAATTCCAAAACCTTATAGCGAAATAAAAGATAACATATCAATAAATTTTATGTTGTAAAACGTCCTGCAGCAAAAAATACGTTACCTAAAAAAAAAAAAAATAGAACACGATTGGCTTCTAAGAAAAGATCCAAACTCTGCTAAATCGTATCTATTTGTTTATTGAGGGTCACAACTTTATAAAGAAAAAAGAAAATAAAAAGGGTTAAGTAATTTTAAACTTCAAGAGTTTAAATATATTTATTTTAGACAAAGAATATATATATAAAGTTGCCATCAGTATGTAAGCAATGATAATGCTTGGATATTATGGACTAAAGAAAATAAATATATTTGAATAAGTAAAAATCTTTAAACTCAGTGAGTGAAATTTATAAATGATATATTATCGGATGGACCAACTAAAATACCATCTGAGGGGTCACTAACCACTCATTAGTGGCCATTGGGGTATTGTGCAATGTGTACCGTATATATGTGTTTAAGCACACTGGAATTACTGGGGGGATTGATGTCCCCATCTATCATACACAGAATTCAAACATACGCACTTAAATTTTAGTCCTAAATCAATCTGGAACAGATACTAACTTGCTTGCATGCTGAAACGAGCCTGTTCACTTGACAAATATGAATAAAAAAAATGAAACCTCAATGGAACAATTTCAGGCAGTCTTCTCTAACAGCGACTGCAAAATTCAAAACGTTTGTACAATTTGTGACACACAGAGAGAAAAAATATGCTAATGACAGACAAAATCATGTCTAAATCACAAAATTGATCTGGAAAATCTTTATTGTTGTCGTCACGTTAACGGAGATAAATTTACTGTCGAAATAGGAGACATTTTCCACGGCCGGGACAAAATAATTACAGTATCTGGGGCTTCAATAGTAATTTATATCTTTGTACGTTATATATTCAAAAACGAAGCTAAACTATATAACCACATGCTGTGATTTTTTCCCGCTTAATGCCTCAGGGAGTCAACCGTTCTCACGAAAAGGTTGTAAAGTTCATTTGTAACCATTCACACTGCTTGAAAAAGCAAACTTTATGCCTTTTTGTAAGTACCATTAAGGGTAAAACCATGTTTTGAAGGTTTATAACACCGTCTTAATTATAAGAAAACTTAACATTTATTATCAATAAGAGTACCTGGAAGTCATTTCTCTGCTTACTTATTTTTTATTTGTCCTACTGAATCAATAGAAGCAAAAAACTCACCCCCCTTGTAGACTTAGGATTGTAGTTTTTGTTTACAGTTTCTCTAAACAAAACTAAAGAAAATATTTGCCCCTTCTAATTTTTGTACGCCTTGGCACTATTTTTGTTATTTTGATCGCCCTGAATTTTTCGCCAGTAAAGGTTCTGATTAATTGGACGAAGAGATAACCTACACGATTGCACTGAAATGAAATTTTGACAACATGAGGAATGCCAAGTATTTTAAATAATCTTCCTGCTTTTGCATGCCAAAATATAATTACTGATACTAAAGGGCTGGACATATACAGCGTTTTTAATGTGGAATTATTTACTCAAGATGGGATAATTTAAGTCTGCTTTCCTTTTTGGATTTATTTGACGATTAATGATTCTTTTGAGTATTTTCTTTAGGCCGACTGTTATGTCTGAAAAGTTTTTCCACTGTGTTTGAATCTTGTCAGGATTAAATTTTGTGAATTTAACCCTGGTTTTCCCACATATACGATTATTCGAATGCATACACGATTATACGGCCAGATGTGCGAATATTGCTGCTATATGTGAATTTTGTTAAAAATCTTTTGGATTTTCCAAAATATCGCACAAGTTCATGAATCTCAATTTCTCCGATTATTTGATGAATAAAACGCATCAGATCAATAGGATGGCAAGATGAAAAGGAAATTGAAAAATTGATTTTGAAAGTTAGAAATTATAGAAAAATATACTGTAAAACTCATAAAGACTTAAAGAAGAGCTCGCTTGTAATAGAATCACTGAAATAAAGTCTCAAAAGAAGTTAATGGTTAGACTAGTTGCCCAATTTATATGGCTAGATCGATTTTGAGAAATATGGCCAGTTTGTTCCCTTATGTGCAGCATAGCCTGGGCTTTGCAAAAAAGATCTTCATTGGGTATAGCAGCTAAATATTTAGACTAGCAAAGGACAAGTTGATTCTAGCAGTGGTACTTTTGAATGGTCAATGTGTTTCTAAAAAAATGGAATTTACTGTTTGATTTCTGACTTACAGCTATTTTAAGATCCTATCATTACTGACATTTTTGATGCATCACAGTCCCATATCCTAACATGACAAGATATAGGCTTTGCCATAGACTATTTTGAGGAACTGAAATAATATACCGTTTTTTTTTCGAAATAAGACACAAATAAATCGTGTAGTGTGACCTCCAATAGTAATTTGCGCATTATCATTCAAATTTCGTGCCGGATTTTTACTGCAATATTTCGCCATAAAAAAAAATTGTGTGTGTGGGAACCTAGGGTAAATCATTTTAGTATTGATTTTTAGTTGCTTAGAAAGGTAAAATTAGTTGCAATTTTTTTACATCATGTCTGTGATATTCAAAAGATCTTCGTTAGTTTTTGTACAAAATAAATGCGTTGTTCGAATTACGATTTTCCAATAATTCCGACATGCAGGGATTAAGGGTTTCATCAATACTCCATATTTTATTTCGAGCGCAGAAACAGTAAATACAAAATTTTACTTAGCCGCGTTGTACCAGTGATAAACCAATAATTTGAAATTTGAAATAAGGTTACAAGGAATAGACTAAGCATATCAATATGTTCAGTTTATGGCTAAAAAAAGCTGGTTTTGATCTCAATAGCTCTGGAAAGAATGTAATAAGTATGTAACCTAAAGTTTTGGGCTTATTGCTTTTTTTCAAAAGTGTTTGCAGGTCTGTAAATATAGGTTAGGCCTAAAGGGATTCTAATTAATTTGCATTTGGCATGTAGCCTGAAAAACAAATCAGATATAAAAAAATGGGGAAAATTCTACTTAGCTACTGGACATACTTTAGCCTGTAGACCCATCCCTGAAAGTTTCATTTTCCTAACCCCTTTCCAAGATAGCCAAAAGTTGCTAAAGTAGAATTTTACCCCAGGATTTTAGAGTGTTCCCTCCTGAAAGTAGCAGATCCAGGGGGCAAGTGGGGGGGGTGCACACACCCCCAGTATAGTCTATAGTTATGTAATTTACTTAGTTAACCCAAGTTTGCATTAATTAAACTTGCTCCTAATGCAAGTTTATTGGATCAACCTATTTTGCCCCCCCTAAAAAATCCTGGAACCACCCCTGCCTCCTTAAGGGTAGAAATGATAAACTTGTGCCTCTGGCCCTGTTAGGGTGGGTTCTAAGATGTATTTGAAAGAATATCAATCAGTAGGCTACATTTAGAAGCAGTGTTAACAGGTGTATTGAGTGGTATGTTCATCTATTACCTAACAAATTAATCAATATGTCCAAAAATGTATCCTAGGCTGTAGAGTAAGATACTAGCCTAGTTTAGGGGCTTATTGCCATCTTGGGAAGCAGTTTATTTAAGTCAATAAAATTTCCAGGGATGACTCCAGGGCCTAAAATATACCTTAGAAGATATTACCAAGCTTCTATGAATAGGGGGGAAAGCAGTAGTGACTCCCATGTTCAATGGCTAACCAGCTAGACCACAGTTGTAGTTATTTTTTTGTCTATCTGGATGAATTCCAAATGATATTCTAGGGACTATTCCAAAAAATTGTAAGGATCTAGTTTCACCCCTCACTAACTTAATAAAGTAAATTTTTAACTCTGCATATTGTTTGTTTTATCTGTTACTGTTTAAGGTTAGTACAGGATACTAGGTTTTTTTTTTTACTATTTATGCTTACTGTTGTAATTTTAATTGAAATAAACATGTAAAGCTATTTCAGCCTACTTATTACCTTACCTTAAATTGCAGCTTGGGACAATCTAAGGATTTCTACTGTATACACATTTTATATATAGCCTAATCCTAAGATTTAGGAGTATTTATATACTCCTAAGAATGTGCTAAGTATGGCATGTGCATTGCCACACCAATGAATGAAACAGACAAGAGGGCTCTCAAATCTGTTGAAAAATTGACAACAAAGTCTATAAGGGATTAAAAAAAAAGAATATGCATGACAACTGTAGAGCCTCAAGGTATCATCTTTATCAAACCATTAGTTGTATGTTATGCCAATGGAAAGTATCACTGTATCATCTACAGACATCTTTTGTATGTAGATGAACAGACGTCTTTTAACTTCAGCTGTTGTTAAGCTGCTTAAATGCATAGGCAATGATTCAATTCTCAAACATTTAACCACCACAAGATCTTTTTGCCTAAGCAGCATGGATTCCAGTCAGAAAAATTAATCAAACAAAGTAATTACAAATCTGATTGATCAAGAACATACATTCAACTAGTTCCATGACTAGTTGATTCTGTAGTCTGAAGTTGTACCTGGGTTTCTGTGTAAGCTCTTGCTACTTTGACAGCATCTAAGAGGGTCAAACCAGATCTTGACAGCATTAGTCTTTCACAAATCTTCTGGGATGATGTTAAAAAGATGAGGCAATTGCTGACAAATTTGTCAACAATCATAGCTCCATATGAGCAGTCATGCACTAAGATTTTCAATTTAGTTCCATATTGTTCTATAGTTTTGCCTTCCCTTGGGCTATGTCTGTGGAATTTGTATTGGGAGAATATAGGGTTTGATTGTGGACTAAAGTAGTCATCAAATTTGGCAAGGTGTACACATCTTGTCCTTTTTCACCAAGCCAATTTACCTAATCTAATAATGCACAGTTCAATACTGTTTCCAAAACGCCTGTTCCTGCTTCAAATACAAGTAAATGCATGCCATTTTAATGGGGCTAGATTTAAAAGTTTGTTGGGTAATTGTTAAATATCCCAACCAGACTCAAGAAGTGAGATCTGCTTGATGTGATTAAAACTGGATTGTCAGTTTGTATTCAATTAGAATTAGCTTTGTTTCAGTGAGATAAACTACAATGAAGGTTTATTTTAATTAAATTTTTAATATATTGAGTTGGTATTTTGGTTAGATTAGGTATTTAACCTAACCTAATAATGTGCACATTTTTTTTCTCACTTTCTGCTCAAGGGTTCATTAAACATTAGGTTAGCATGACTTTTGAATCTGGTCCAAGCCTCTTTTATATTGATTCCCAGTTCAGCTCAGGATATGAGATGGTGGTATCCATCTTCTACTATGACAATATATAATGCTTTGTCTCTTCAAGCATATACTTCTAAAACGCAGGTTACAAAACCTAAACTAATGCAATCACAAACAAAGGCAAAGCAATACATAACAGCAAGCATAAGCACAAGCAATACATAACAGCACACATACACAAAGTGCAAGCAAAACAAGTAAGGAATATTACAGGGTTATGCTCTATCCATTTTTATATGGATAATTTTGATGGACTTTGGCCTAAAGAGTACAGGAAAGATTATGGGAGAGCATGGAATCAAATGAGACAGTAAAGTAGTGTTTGGCAATATTGGCAAATATCGATATTTGAATTTCGATATATCAATATTTCGATATTCAATAATGATATTGACAAGGCCCAAGTAGGAAAGAACTAGTAGACCTAAAAACGTTTATTTGTACTAATTTATACTTCAGTATTGAGAAAAAATAAACAAAACTACAATCATATACATGTGATGAATGCATCCAAAAACCGTGAAGGGGGGGGGGGGGACACATTATTGTCCAAAGAATAAAAGCATGTCTATATTATCTCCCTTTAGGCGGTTTCGCCTCTGCTAATCAGCTGACCAGCTTTGGAGAACACCCTCTCTGAAGGGACACTAGTTGCTGGAACACAAAGGAACTTCAGGGCAACTTTTGCGAGGACCTTCCAAGACTGGTAGTGCGTCTTCCACCACACTAAGGGGTCAGTAGTACAAGCCACGGGCTTCTCACGATTGTAGCTTGTTAGATTGAGGATGCCCTCTGCAGCAACTGTCGTTGAACTGTTCCCTTCTGTAGCATTGACGAGCTCATCATGGGCTCCCCATAGGCCACCTAAGTTGTTGGATGAAGCCATTGCTTCAGTTATTTTGGCTGCATCCACTGAAGTAGATAGGAAATCAAACTCTCTTGCAATCCTTGCTTCTATAGAAGAAACGGCATCCTGAGATATATATCCATATGCTTTCCGGAACCGTGGGTCAAGATACGTAGCCACTGCTATAGGCGTCACTTGCTCAAGTCCCTGAAACCAATCTTTCATGTGGCAGATCAAACGTAAACGTAGCATTTTGGCTGCGGGAGTATCGCAAGTTTCACTTGAAATGGAGTTTAGATGGCAGATCAAGATCTTCGTCAGCAGCAGGACCTTCAAAATTGATGGGTACTTTTCCGCCGAGACTTCAACTGTGACTTCATCAAAAAGGTGAAGCAAGACTATGATAATCCTAAGACTCTCCCATTTGTCTTCCGTAAAAAGAAGCTCAAGCTTTCCAAGCATGGCAAGCAAACTAGAAACTGCATCCTTCACATCAAGCAAACTTTTGACCATCAGAAGAAGCAAGTTCCACCTAGTGGCAACATCAGCTTTGAGTTTCTTTGAGACGACTTGTCCATTACACAGCTGGTTGCTTCTGAGTTTGTCTGCTGCTATGACGCTTCAATGAAAGTAGTTAACAACATCTCGGCATTTCGAAAGTAGCGGATTGAAGCCTGGAGCCTCGTCTATTGCAGCATGCACGACAAGGTTTAGTGTGTGCGCGAAGCACGATACATGCCTCCAGCCGGATTTCAGTTCCTTGGCAGCATTGTTAACTGCTTTCTTGATATTGCTTGCATTATCTGTGACAATGGCCACAACTTTTTCTTTTATTTTCTATTCTTCTGCTACTTCCAGCAAAAGTCTCTTGAGAGTTTCTGCTGTGTGACGCTCTTTGATTTTCTTTGTACTGATCACCCTGCTGTGCATCTTCAATTCATGAATAAAATGGACTGTAACAGCCATATAACCCTCTGTAGACCTTGATGTCCATGCATCAGTAGTAAGAGCAACATAGTGTGCTTTTCCAAGCTGGATGGAGAATTTTCTTTTTCTTGCTGATAGTAAGTTGGGAGCAAGTCTCTTGTTATGGATCCAACACTTGGTAATGTGTAGCTGGGATTTAGAGCTCTACAGAACTGCTGAAAGCCAGTATTCTTGACCAATGAAAGAGGCTGCATGTCAGTTGTGATCATGTTGACCAGCAGACGATCACATTGTTTTTTCCGAGGATGAGACTTATTATACAAGGGCTGAGCAGACTCTGAAACCTTGACTTGTTTCTGTTCACTGGAACTTCTGTTCACTTCAGTTTCGTTCTCCATTTCTGAGTCTGTATTCGAGTTGGGCTCCTCTTCAGTACTGTTAGCAGGTCCTTTTATTCCAGGGTCCGGCTGCTTCTCCATTTCGTTGAACTCCTTCTTGTGATTGTTTTTTAGATGGGATCGGAGATTTGTGGTGTTACCGGCTGTCATTACGCTTAATTTGCAGACTAGGCAGACAGCAGACTTGGCGTTTACTTTCCGGAAGTACTTCCACAGAGGACTGCCCATTTTCTAGATCTGCGATCTGTAGGGCCTCAAATGAAACTGAAAAGGTAAGGTGCTTTGACAAAAATTCAATTTTTCCAATCCTTAAAGGTAAATTCTAGCATTAAAATAAATGAATTCTAAGTATACAAGTTCAATAGTTGAATTTTTACCTCATAACTCTGTTCAAAAAGCTAGATTTCATCAGAGCACAATATCTTGAGCTAGAGTGATGCTTATTTTTAGTTAGCAAGGACGTTGTGTAGTAAGTATCAAATATTTGGTAAGTTTGGAATAAAGGACCATATTGAAATAGTGCTAAAGATGCAGATTAGCTACCCTACCTTATAGGTACGGAGGTACTGCCCAATAGAACCAGGATAATAGAGTAAGGTAAAGGTGCAGTGTAGCTCTCCCTGTAGTATAGGGTGCAGAGGCCCTACAAATAGAACTGCAATATACAGTATTAGGCTATTATTATTATTATTAATAGGGGTGGACCCATTAGGCTAAGGATCGAGGCTCAGGCCTCAAAGGCCCATTGCCGCTACACCCCAAAAACTATGCTTCGTGTGTGGTTGGAGGGCTAATGATGGCAATATACAGTAAGAACTTCTTACGAGTTATTTATATTTTTCTTCTACTTGGCAGTATCTCTGCAACTTTACAGCCAAATTAACTGAATAATACACAGAAAGAAATGGGTTGTTTTTATTAGGGATAGCTAATCTGTACCTTTACGAAGATAGCTAAGAAATAAACATACCATTGGATTCAGAGTTCAATCCATTATCTGAAAATAGCAAACATGTCTCCTGGAAGTTAACCTTTAATTAATTTGTGGAATTTGGGAATTTGCAGGTTTTAGAATTTAGAAAACCTAGTTTTGGTTAAGTTTTTGGCTTGCTTGAGATCAGGGGTCAAGGCAGTCCTACCCACAACTTAGCACCCTGCCCCTGAATCCCTTTGTCTACCTGAAAAGCTTGACTTATAGAATCTAAAGATGTATGGAATCCCGCCTGTGATGAATTTTATATTAAAATAATATTGATTGATGACTGTTAGATTTTCAAGCTTCTATGTCAATATTTTTTCACCCATAGCCAGTGCTATCTATTCACTTGTCTTTTGATTGTGTCTATTTGTTTAGTGCTTATGTTTATCTTTTCTATTTATTGTTTCCTGTTGGTTACTTCATCTTTATGGTGCCTCACACTCCTTTATTTGATATGGTCTATAAACAAATTTCACTTAAATTAATTTAAAAACTTTGACCTCAAAAAGTATTTAGCACTGAATTACTTTACTAGCATTGAAATTCTTTTTAGCATTGAACTATAATACTAAAATATGTTAGTATTTGACTTGGAATGGAAAGCCCAGAATATCAAAATGTTTTTCTCATTCATCAGCTAAACCATGACTAATAGTTAGGATAAAAATGAAATAGCAAACGAAGATGGTAATCATTACAGAAACTTAACATTTCTCTTGAGTAGCAGAAGTATTTTGACATTTTCACTTAAAAAAAAAAGAAAAAGGCAACTAAGTATTATTTGCCAACATACTATTGAAGTGGTCAGTATTTGCATACTTGCCAAATGTATTGCTTTACTCAATTGAGTAATAGTATTAAAATATGTAGTTAGATATATTTAAAGTTGGTCTTTTTAAAGTGTGTTCAGAGAGTCTGTTTCCAGAAAAAGGAGATGTAAAAATAGAAAAAAAAAGCTGTCCAGACTTTACATTTTCCAGAAAATGAAAAAATTGAACATTGATGCTTGTCTCTATTGAGTTTTTTTTCCCATTTATCCAAAAAGTGCTAGGTCTGAATGTGTTATAAGATGTATTTTTTGTGAGGTGACAATAATCATAGAAATCAATATTCTACTTTTAGATGTTTCAGAAAACCTTTGCATAGGTAAGCTTTTCAAATAAAAATAGCAAACACTTTAGGTCAAATAACAGTTGCAAACACATGCCATCACGAATAATTAGAATTTCATTATTTTTGAACAAAGAATTTATGTATTTAAATTACCAAATATTATTTATATACTACAGAATAGCATTTTTTCAACATTTATCAGCTAAACAATGATTATTTTTGTCACATCTGGTACATAAAATAGGTAACAGCTAAATTGTCATTGAGCAAGAAGCAAATATAAACAAAATGGGCAGACTACCTAATGATAAGAAATAGGAATTTCTCTCGAGTAGCAAAACCATCTTAAATTCTAGTTAAAATAAAAAAAATTGACAGTTGTAAAAACGGTTTATCAGCTAGAACCATATCCTTTGCTAAGAGCTGGTATGTGTCGGCTTGACCATAGGCAGTCATATCTGTTAATCTGTGTCCAGTCTGTGTCACTACCAGCCAGGGGCGCCAATTAGGGGGGAGGGCATGGCCCCCCCTACATTTTGAAAATTTCCTTCTTATTTATATTTTATAGCTAGTTTCAATTTTAGCTATATGCTATATTAAAACAGCAGGACTGGCTAGCTGTTCGTTTTTGTTAGTCACCCCCTGTGCTTTGTTTTTTTCACAGCTATTAAAGGGGACTATTACCTACGCTATTTAATTACCCAATCCTCGACCGGAAATGTGATTTCTGAGTAGGGTTCATTCAAAACTAAGCCCCTGTTTTAGGTATATTTGCTCAATGTTGTTCTTTTTTTTGCAGCTTCATAAAAAAAAAAATCGAAAAGAAAATCCTTGCCCCCCCCCCACATGTTCGTGAATTGGCGCCATTACTGCCAGCAGTCCTAGCTGCCAGTCCTTTTAGCTTAAACGGTTGCATCTTGACATTGAAAAGCCTGCTATCAGAACAATGCCTTAAATTTTGAAGTCTAGCTTGGTACTGAAACAAGTCAGAGATCTGGTATGTCTAACTGTGAGCCCCCCCCCCCCTTAACCCTCTCATAAACTACGGCGACGGAATACGGTGGGTCTTAGCTATATGCCATCTATGTCTAGCCACTGAATTTTGAAAGTGGCTAGAGTATTAGGCTGTGTTCAGTCTGAAACCCAGACAAAAAGCTGAAGTAACCAGCACAGACACAATAGGTGTGAAAATTCAGAGCTGTTTAAACTATGCCAGTATGCCTAATAGATTCAGTATTTACTGCTGTAGATCTTAAAAGAATAAAACAATATCAGAGCATTATTAAAAAAAAATGCTTGTCTTGGTGGACCATTCTCGGTTATAACCAGCCTTTGAAACAGTATTGGGATATGACGGTAAAGGTGCTCCCCATGCAGTAAAAATGCAATGGTACAGCTCAATAGAAGCAGGATGTAAGACAACTTATGCATTAATTAGTCCATTGCAGAGCAACTCTTCACCTTTACTGCATGGGTAGCAGTTCTGCATGTTTACCAGCATGATAGACTGAATAATATACAGTTGTTTTGATAATGGTGCAGATTAGCAAAATTAGCTACCCCTATAGTATTGGGTGCCTGATATACCAGAAAAGACAGTAAAAAATGAGTTGTTCGTGTCCTGGATCTACTGGGCTGCATCTCTGTATCCTTACAATACATTTTACTGAATAACATAGATTGAGAAATGAACTGTTTTTTGTTAATTTTGGATATAGGATGATAATGAGATATTTAGGAAATAAACATACCATTTGACTCAGTGTTTACCATAATGCTGTATTGCAATGTAGCCATCATTTCCAGTGGAAACTCATCTTCTAGATTCTATAAATCAAGCTTTTTGGGGATAAAAAGGGATTCAAGGGTGGGCTGCAGGCTTGTAGGTGAGGTGGCCTTGACCCTGAACTCCAAGTAAGCAAAAAAAAAAAAAAAAAACTGAAAATAGGGTTTTCCTATCCGAGAATCTGGAAATTCCAGACTTTTTTAGATTTCTGGAATTAATTTCCACCATAAAAAATTGTTATATTTGGATAGAGGATTGAATTCTAAATTGAATGGTATGTTCGTTTCCTAGCTATCTCATTATGGTCCTACATTTCAATTTTTATCAGGGGTAGCTAACCTGCAGCTATACCCATCAGTGTTAGCAGTGGCAAAAACTCATAGGTGCAAGCTCTAGGCTAAATGAGGTGCAGCAATAGTCAGCATTACAAGGAAACACAACTAGAGGAGACTTAAGAGAAGGATAAGCACAAAGGTGTCACTCCAAAAACATACAGCTTACCTTTGTACTTTCGTAACACTATCTCGGCAATCAAATTCGTAACAAAACCTACTGATCTTTGCTCCTCGCAACCAACTAACCAACTGAATGAATGAAATTGCAAATGGGAATGGTGTAACTCACCAACTTCCTGTTGGCACATTGCTTTTGATTTGACGCTTGTCTTTCAGTGCCGCGAAAAGTAAAATATCGATATTTGGTTTCCGATATTCGATAACGATATTTCGGTTGATATATCGATAAATATCGTATCGTATCGAATATCGCCGAACACTACAGTAAAGTTCTCCTAGATTTAGATTATACTGATGATTTAAGATTCTTGAATGAAAATTTTAGCATAATAAATATAATTTAGATGTTTTTTAATTTCAGAATCCAAGATTAGGTTTAAAAGTTAATATCTGGAATTTAATGTTAAGTTAGAACTGGGAGTAAGTGAAACTGAAGAGGTGATGCTAGGTAACGAGAAGATTGATCAAGTAGATAGATTCACTTTCATAGGTAGTTTTATTAGTAAAGACAGTGGGCGCAGTGAAGATTTTAAAAGTAGAATAGCCAAGGTCCAGAATTTTTTTTTCACAATTGAAAAAAGTTTGGAAGAAAAGGAAGATAAGTCTGCAAATCAAGATTAGAATATTAGAAGCCGCAGTGATGACAGTGGTCAAATATGGTTATGAAGCATGGGCCCTCCAAAAAGCAGAAGGGGAGTTACTAGATGTTTTCTAGAGAAATTGCCTATGGATTGTTTTGGTCACCCAATCAACTGACCATATCTCAAATGTAAGCTGTATGGAAAATGTAGTTCAATCTTGTTTTTCTAGAGCTGTAACGAGAGAAAGGATGAGATGGCTGCAACATGTTTTGCAGATGAAGGGTGACAAATTGGCAAAGATTGTGCTTTTCTGCCAACCATCAGGGAGTACATTCTGGGAGTATGTACTAAGGAAAGATTTATGGAAAATGGGAACTTCTTGGGATGGTGTAAAGAGGGAGTGATGCAGTGAGTTGTTAGTAGTAGTAGCAGTAGTACTGACTATTAATTAGTTTTAGAAAAGAAACATTGCTAAAACTATGTCCTTCCAGATTGTGACCAAAAAGTGTTTGTTGAAAAACTTCCAAAGCTGTTCAAAGATGACCACCTTGAGTACCCTGATAATATGGAAGGATTTATCAGAAGTATGAAGACTTACTTTCAGGATGAAGATGCTTTGATGGTTTCTCTAATGCCAACTGATGTAAGTCTATTTTGTCAATCTTTTTGTTTTTTACCTACTTATAGTTATTAGTTAATTTTTATGTTTTATATTTAAAGTTTTATATTTTCTTTAAATGCTGTAATACAAGAGCAAAAGTATTAAAAAGTTTAACTTGTGCAAATACTTTGAGCACAATTAGGCTTGTCTAGATGTATTGGCTTTAAAACATTTCTAGTCAAATATCTGGAAATGCAACTGTTAAGTCCATCACTTGCAAATATTTGTTACATTCTAAAGTGATTTTGGGAAAGCACTAGCCACACATTAATTTAAAAATCAAGGGACCGAGGGAGAATGGTGGCCACCTTAGATGTAGACAAATCTCTGTTTGTTTTTAGTTTTGATGTTGCTCTTTACTTTTATTTAAAAAAGCATGATGGAAAAAAGTAATTTCTATTTCTGTACCTTTTCTACCTTGTAATAATGTTGATTGAGCTGTTAAAATTGCACAGGTCAGAAGCCTCACTTGCAAAAACATAGGAGAAGGAGATGGTTTGTTCTTCCAATGGACAAGGTATATTTACTGTCTATTTTACTAATAGGCATAGAGTTTTCACCAAAAGTGAAGAAGAATGATGGTAAAGTTTGTTATTCTATGGTCAAATAGCTTTTTACTAGGCTAATATAAAAAAAGGAAGAAAGGGCATTTTTGATATGCTTTTTTCTCTTGCTTTCTTGATATTTTGGTTGTTTTCTCTACCATAATTATGTTTTGGATGTTAATTTTAGATGAAAGTACTTTAATGATATTTGGCTCTTAATCTCATTAGTAGATTAGAATGATGTTGATGGGGATACTGTATAAGATTCTGAAAGATATTAGAAGCTTCACATTTAAGGTTTAGGCCCACTGCAAGGCTAAGTATAAAAGTTGTATCTTAAAACTTGAACTATGTGCTGAATATTTTAATGAAGTCATCTATCATGGCTAATTATTACTATTTGTGAAATAGTTTTAATTATTTAAAGTAAAATATTGTTGTTTTTTGTTGTTGTTAATTTGGAGATAAATATTTTGTGTGCTTTTTTTTAAATTAAAAAGCTGATAGTGTTGACAATAATGGATTGTGTTTTAATCATTACTTGGTTGTTTGCCCTGCTCTAATTAATCAGATATAGTGGTTGTTGCTAGCATGTCCAGCCTCATCTATTTTACCCAATGGTGTTTTGATTAGTCATGCTAGTTATTAGTCATATTTTAATTGGTCAATTTGTCATATTAGCTCTATACCAGGCAAGGAAATGGTCCTGAACATAACAGCAGCTATCTGCCAATAACTTTTGTTTTTCTTCTAAATGCCATATACCTTTTTCCCAGCCTTTTTTAAAAGTATTTTACAGCAATTAGTTATATATACTTATACTAAAAACTAACTTCAAGTGTGATTTCACACTGGCAAGTTGGTTTCATTAGTGATTTTAACTGCTCTCAGACCTGCCATATTCTCATGCGCATTATGCTAGATGCAATCAATCTTGCAGATCAATTTTACTGCCCAACAGTGGATATCTCTAAAGCATTTAATAGCGTTGTTGACTCTAATGCCCTACAATACTTTGCTTCATCTGGAGTTGATAATTTACTTGAGACAGTTTTGTCGTATTAGCGTTTTGGTGGTAAAGTTTGGTTTTAGCTGCTCTCAAACCCAGTATTCTTATGCATCTTATGAAAGATGCAATCAGTGCTAAATATGACTTTTATTGCCCAAAAGTGGATGTCTCTAGATCATTTGATAACGTTGTTCACTCTAATGTCCTACAATGCCTTGACATGTCTGGAGCTGATGATTCGCTTCAGGCAGTTTTAGCATATTGGTGTTCTGGTGCTAAAGCTTGGTAAGATGGAAAGGGGAGTTTCTGAACCCCATTCCTGTGTGTAAAGGAGTTCGTTAAGGAGATGTTTTGTCACCTGCTATATATAAATGCGTATTAGCTTCACGTCTGAAGACTGCCAGTTTCAGAGTTTTATTGTTAGGTTAGCTTGTCACTCATTGCATATGCTGACGTCACTCTTCTACTAGGTCGTAGCTGAGAAAGCCTAATGGGTAATTTCTTATGCTTATGTCACGTTGCTTTGTCAATATACCCTTCAAAATGTGACTTTTTTTTAATTAGTGGTACAGCTATCCACTTTAGATGTAGTAAATTCATCTCTTGCTTGTTCTTCTGCAGTGAATTGACTTAGAGTTTTGTTTAGTTGCTCACTTTCTTCTAACTATTCAATCCTGATTATTAGTGTGGCAAAAAACCTAAAGGTGGCATAGGGCAAAATTTGCCCAGTTAAGGAGGGTGTGATCAAAAGTGTCTTTGCAGTTTGTACCTCAGTTCTCCAGTTATTATTTTCTCTTCTCGTGTTGCCCATTGGTTTTGGGAATGTATTGTAGCTGCCTATGTTGGGTATACTTCAGGTACTGTAAGTTTTTACTTTGTCTACTATACTAATACTACTACTAACAGTTCAACGCAGCATCAAGCTGCCCGAGACCAACGCAGCACGTTCCCCTTACATCCCAATCTTTTCAAAGCCTCCTTCTTTACACCCTCCCAAGAGGCTCTCATGTTTTTTTTCTGCATATAATCCTGTTTTTCATTTTATTCCTTCTTGAAGTAGCTTAAAAAGTTTCTTTGTTGTGTTGCGTATGCAGTCATTTTTTGATTGTCATTTTTTTATTGCTGTACACAATAAAATGATGAGTTTTTAGAAAAAGGCCCAATAAAACATTAAAGCCTTATGGTCTTTTTGACCTTTTGTTTTCTATTGTCTAAAACTTAGTAACAGAAAAAAGTTTATTCTACTTTTTTAGAAAAAGATTATTCTACAATGGAATAATCTTATCCTTATTGATATACCGTCTCAATTAAATGCTGTCAATGAAGTTTTTGGTAAGAGAACTCTATTTTTTGTTTCTGCGTATAATCTTCTTTTTCATTTTATTCCTTCTTGAAGTAGCTTAAAAAGTTTCTTTGTTATGTTGCATATGCAGTCATTTTTTTATTGTTTTTGTTTTCTCTGTAAAAAGAAAAAATAACGCACAAAATTTCTAATTTAGAAAGAGGTTTTAAATGTTTTCATTCGATAAGTTGATTGCCTACTGCCGCGCTTGGCCCAAAAGCCTAAACTTAAAATCATGAACCTTGACAATGAGTTACATAGATTCAACCATAAGGGGAGGGAGTTCATATAGTCCATGGCGATTTAAAACAAAAAAAAACTAATTTGAAGTCCACCATCTTTCAATTTTTCGAGGAAGAGGGTGAAAGGGAATCATTAAGATGAATTTTAGGGAAGGATTCCTTCTTATTCCCTCACCACACCCCTGTATGCACAGATGAGGAGTATCTTTGTGGTAATAAGAATTTTCACCTAGTCATCTAATGGAAATGTTATTTCGTTAGCAATTTTAAACCTTTCTTATGTTAGGTCCACTAGGGTTAGAAGTTACGAACTTTTTATTCATGCAAATAGTCAACCAACATTATAATGTTTTTAATATGAAAAAGAAATGTTTTTACGGTTAGCATTGCATTATAATATACTCTTTGTACATGTTTTCAATATTTTTTAGGTTCATCCTGATGCGCTCATGAATTCCAGAGCTATTGTTGCTGACTCATTGATCCGAATGCTTCTTCTAGTCATGGAATTACAACCAATGATGATACAATTTCTGTTTGAGAAGATTGTAAAGTTAACAGAAGCAGATAGGTAAACTAGGCTGAAAATTGGTCTTATACTTTTTCTCTCTTTTTCTATTTTTTGGATATAAATGGAGCATTAGGCAGTATTTTTTGATAACATGCATTGGCCTACATCATGGTTCAGATGTCAGCTGTATTGTCATAAGGAAGACAAACATTTTTCCACATCTGTAAAGCCATACTTATGGCGGCTTTTCTTGTTGATTAAAAATTTATGCTATTGATTTTATTAGTAAGATTTTTCATTCATTTAAAAATATAGGAGTTAGGGCCTATAGAGCTGCAAAATATACAACAGTCAAGAATGTTAAAGTTCTATAGTTATAAACCATTACTATTTCAAAGTATATCCCCCCCCCCAATAAAAGAAAACATAACGGCGTTATAAATATATTAAATGAAAATGTTATATAATATTTGTTGTAAATAAAATATAATAGTTGCAAAATGCTACAAAATGTATAACAGTTGTGAAGCGTTACAAGGCGTAACGCTAAAACGTTAACGTCAACTCTAACGCTACAAAACATTACATATAAACAAATATAATGGAAGTTATAAGAAAAATATAATAGTAATAGGGTTTACACCTCTTTTAAATCAAGTGGCCAACCATCCTTGTGTGGTATATAAATCACATAGAAGTTGCTACAGGGATGCTCTTAGGGTATACCTAAAAGCTTATAGGGACAATGTTCGAGGATGTTGGGCCCTGCTGAATGCTTTACGTAAGATGATTTACAGTTTCTTTGGATTTGAGTGGAATGTAGTTCTCCAACTGAAAGTTAACCATAAATTTTCATAAAAAACAGAAAACAACACCATAAACTACAGAGTTCACCATCAAATTTTGCTGATGGTGGGTTTTATAAACTTGAGCAATTAGGGAGCTACCTTTACTTTTTAATGGTGCTTTCGTTTTCTATGTGATATTCATTTCTAAAAAATTTATGGTTCTGTTCTGCTAAGAAATGTCCGACATTAATGGAAGGTCCGACAGGTGAAGTTCAAATGTCAGAATAAAAACTGCTAACGCTGTTGTTGTGCATTTATAAAATAGAAATGCAACGTCTCCGCCACGCTGTGTAACGTTGTCAAATTAGCCAGATCAGGTTAGTCAAGCAAGGTCATATATAGGGGCTGCTTTTACTGTGTGAACCCGTATCCTGTGTATGAAGGGGAAAGATAGCTAAGGATTTTGTTTCCAAATTTATTTGGAAATTGCTGCCTATAATGTACACAGAAACCTGATGTACGCAGTTAGCCTACACAGAAACCTGATCTAGGAGGAGGCGGCAAAATCCAGAAATCACAGTAAGGGAACGATATCAAGGATATATTTTTTTCGATTGCAACTATAATGTTTGAAGGTCAACCTGACTTTCTTCAGTACAAATAAAGTTTCAAACTACGAACTTGTGTTTTCTTTGTTCATAGATTAACAGAGATGGTTCTGGCGATTGGGAGAAAATATCAGGTAGTGTTTATAAACTTTAATTTAGTTTTGAATCAAATATTGTTGAAGTGAAGTCCAGGCCGACATTCTCAAATATCTGATTTATGTCTTCCGTGTACTAAATTTAATTTTGTGTCCTCGGAAACCAATTTATTTTCCAATCTTTTCTACGTAGGAACTGTAAGAATATAGATAATTTTGAAATGTTTCTTTTAAAAATATATGAATGTAATTTTAGTGTCCTAGAAAGTAATGTGAACGTAGTAACATTCATAGGAGTTTCCGTGTTGAAGTGTGTTAAATTAAAAGAAGATATATGACTTTTTGTTTTATAACTGGGATTCTTACCCTGCATTTTTAAACTCAGTATGCTCTGTCGATTAGTTCATTCTATTTTTGTATCTTATTAGGTTAGGAAATAACTGAGAAATTTCTTTTTCTCCCATGACGCGCTATTCTCCCTTTTCTTACTTTTAGAAATACAAATAAAATGAAACTACTGTAATCCATATGTCATACATGTCTAAAAACTCTTACTTTCAGGTTTCCTCTTGTTGGGCTTCTACTACCCAACACGTGGTAAACTGTAGGGTTGTAAATAAAAATTGGTAGCTAGAAAAATCGTACACTGATACATAGACTAATAGAGACTTCCCTCAACAGAAACACTTTTGATTGATTATCTTGTGATTGATAGCGTGAAATAGGTAGCCTCTGTAATTAGCTGCTTGGAGACTGAATGTGAAGTCGAAAGTGCTTTGGAGCTCCGAAAGTGTTTGAATTGGGTAGAAAAATACCTTCAGCCAAAGATTTTTCGCTGGGAAATGTCTGAAACTGAATTGGAAATTTGAGGATCATAGATTTTTGCTTTCTTATAAAATTTGTGGCTGCAAATATGTAGCCACGGTGAAATGTCATAAAAGAATAAAAAAAAATAATAAAAGTTTGAAGAAATAATTCACGAAATATTTTGTTCTTGCGTTCATTCAGTCTTATTAGGGAGTTAGACTTTAAACTGTTATAGGAGCCTCATTTCTAACACGCTCTGCTTTTAACTTAATATACACAGAAGGATATTCCCTAAAGAATAAGAATTATGAGAAAATCACATTTTTTTGCAAACCAAGAAAAAGAATATATGTTTAAAAATTGTATGCTATTTCAGAAAACAATCTAATCTACTCTTAAATTAGTTCATAAAACAAGGACATTCTCTAAAACATAAGGACTATAACAGAAAAGTCACAAACTAATATTCTCGTCATCCCATTTCTTTGCAAATCGCTAAATAATTTGTTTCTTTATTCATTCTGTGCCATAAGAGAGTTAATCTTTAAATCTTTGATGAGACCTCGTTTTTAGACCGCTGTTTAAAGATCGTGAAAATAATGTTTAGCGCACGCGCGCGCGCAAAAAAAAAAATCATTTTTTACATACTGTCCTAAGGTTATGTCGATGACGTTAACTTAAAGTGTTGACTATTTTGGAAGTCTTTCTGCTCTTAACCGTGTACATACTGGAAGATATTCCCTAGAAAATAATGAGAATAAAAAAATCGCGAACTAATAGTGTCATGATCACTATGTTTTTTTTTTGCAAATCACCAAAAAGTTTTTTTTTTTTATTTGTTCAATATCAAAAGGCAGTTAGACTTTAAATCGTTTTGAAAACCTCATATGTAACATGGTGTCTAATGATTTACTTACAATACACACTATTTCGGAAAAATTCTTACAGTCAACTTTTTCAATACTGCAAAAAATCCCTTAAAATAAGGGTTTAAAGCAGAAAAAATCCCAGAAAATAAAATTCTTTTAGACATTTGTTTTAGAAATATTTCTATTATTTAAGCAGCGGTTGGCTGAATTTATTGCCATTTCAGGTTTATTGGGAAGCCGAGAAAGATAACAATGATGCTTGTGAGTAACATGCGCTATCTACCCCGGACTATGGACCCTAAAGCGATGAGTTCTCGTCTTAGGCAGCTAATATCAGTTGTACCCAGTGATTTTCAAGCAGAAGTTATTGCCTATATACCTTCGTTATGTATACAGACAGAACAGAGTGAAATGGCAGCTTTTCTTAGGTAAGTAAATAGAACTCAAGTTCTTTAGGAATTTAAGTATCTAGAACTTGGTAAGTGTAATCTTGAGTGATTGAAGTATTTTAACAAGTTAAATCTTATATTAGCCTGGAATTCATTTCGAAACTGTCTTTTTTGATCGCAATTTGGTCTTTTTTTCGTTAGATCTTTTTTTGAAGAGCAACTTTTTTTCGTTAGATCTTTTTTTGAAGAGCAACTTTTTTTCGTTAGATCTTTTTTTGAAGAGCAACTTTTTTTCGTTAGATCTTTTTTTGAAGAGCAACTTTTTTTCGTCAGATCTTTTTTTGAAGAGCAACTTTTTTTCGTTAGATCTTTTTTTGAAGAGCAACATTTTCACGAAACTCCTGCTCACCTAGCGCACATTAAGAACCTTAAGCTTTAACTTTAACCTTTAACTTCTTACCTTAAGAAACTTAAGTTCTTTATGAACTTAAGAACGTACAATTGTAAGAACTAAGTAAATGTTACCTTGAACGACCGGATATCAAGCATCGAAACGCTTTTGCAATATAATTATTATATTAGCCTGCAATTAATTTTAAAACTGTCTTTCTTGATCGCAATTTATAGGTCTTAAAGAATGGATTTCGGGACAAAGTTTTTCTGAAGCAGTGTTTCTGAAGTCTGAAGTCTGTTTTTCTGAAGTCTGAGTTCATCCTTGCTATTAACAGTTTTCATTACCTTGTTTTCAAAATATTGTATTTGGATATGACTGTGTTTCATTGGTTTTGTATACCCCTATGTGTAACCAAGTGAAAAATAGAATAGAAAATGATGACCTGTGCTTTTTATCAGGGCAGAATTTATATCTTTGGTGATCCTAGGCTCAAGCAATTTTTTCGGGGAGACACAGAGATTTACGAAGAAATCCCCGAAAATTCGGGGATAGTGAAAGCCCTGAACAGAAGGCAACTAATGAATGATGCGCCAAAAGAATTACAAGAGAGAGGTAATACCGAGCTCTCAGCTGCCACTCTTGGGAGATACCTGATAGTGATAAGCGGATACGGAATTCCTGTGTTGCTTTAAAATCAATTTTCTGTAAATAAGCAGCGCAGCATGAAAGTGTACTTGGCACTTTGACTATTAATCACATCAGTCCAGTTTTTGTTAAGAAAAGAAGATCGCTCAGTGTTTTTTTTCCGCCCCTTGGCCCGGGCCTATTGGGCCTGTGCGTAAATCCTGGCCTGTTTTTGATACAAATTAAACCTGTAAATGCTTTATTAGCTACCCTGTTTACGGAAGAAAACTACTATTTTCATATCCCGAAAATTCCCAAATGATTTTACACATTTTTTATGATTTTATCAGTTTTATACAAATTTTGATAGAAACTGTGCTCTACTCTTGTCTCCAAGCAGAGTAAAACGAGAGGGCTTCGTCCATTCCATCGACAGATGAACATGAGGTAAAATATATTTCTTCAAAGAATCTAATGCTAAAACACAGGTTCACGTGGACATATGACTCGTTCAGCTTTCATCCTCGTGAAAATGGGCCCTAAGGTAGCAGGTTCATTACGACCAAAAGCGAGTTCTCTCACCTCTTTTGTGATCTGGTTGAAGCTTCTTCTTGATTATAGGTCAGTCAATTCGGTCAGGACTGACAGCACATATTAAAAACAACAAGAAAAAATCTAGTAGATTAGTTTGTTTTAGTATCTCAATCACCACTGTAAAAAGTATTTCATCATATAGACAAGGAAGGCTAGAGTCCAAAATTACAGTTAACAGTTCATGAATTTTTGGCTTGGAGCCAAGGGCTTTGAGGATTCTAGTTTGTCATCAAGAATGAAAATCAAGGAAGATATGTCGAATGACTTCATCAGCACAGAAGCAATTGTGATTTAGGGGAGAAGGGAAAATCCCTTAATTAAGTAGGTCTCTCTTTAGCTGAAGGGCTCCTGATTTCAGTCTGAAATATATTAGTGCCTGAACTCTTGAAGAGGAAGATTATATTCTTAGTCTGTTTTTATTCCTTTGTGTTGAGGCTCAAGCCTTGAATGCCAACATATCTGCTATCTCACAATATTTAATATTTTTATGGCCAGGTATGTGTTACAAATACAGAAAATTGCCCTGGAGATGTAGTTTTAGCAGCTGTCTTTTGATTATTTTTCGGTTGATGTCATCATCAAATCTATTAATTTTTTGAAGAAGGGGTATTGCAGATTGCAAATCAGTAAAAAAAAAAGAAGAAAAATGAGACAGATTGCTACTGTTGATAATGATAATTAAGGAAAGCTGGATGATAGTCAGCTCTGTGTATAAACTGGAAATATGAAATGTCATGATGAAGATGATATTTGTATAAAATAATGTTATATAGCTATTTTTATCCGTGTAGCTTACTTAAAAAATAAAAATTATATGATTATTTTCGAGTGTTTTAATTAAAGAATACAATAGTGAAATTTCGTTGAATAAAAAAAAAAACGTTAGAGTCTAGGAAAATCCAGTAGATGTGAATATGAATTTGCGAGTGCTTAGGATAAGAGTCCATATTTTAATGCAAATTAACATGAGAACGCAATAATCATGTAAGGCCTGAGGTCTGGCCCACGGAAAGCGAGTTTCATTTGCGAAGGCCCAATGCCCTAGGAAGCAAAGGGAAGGCAGGCAAAGAGAGAATGAACCTTCATGCTAATACTACTCTCTTTATTTTCTAGTGGGTTATTGTTTGAAAATGACCATTTAACTGGCCCCATTCTTGGAACTCTTGCGGAGTTGTATATAAAAGGAGATGAAATGAAGACTGTATATAAAGATATACTGAAGAGACTTGGTTCCCTAGAACTTGAAACATTGCCAAATGCAATACAATTTATACTTCAGGATGTTACGGAGACTGATTTCAAGGAGGTGAGTGTTTTATATACCCATGTTAGATATTAAAAAGTGGTATTAAGGAGGTAGGCATAAGATGCCTCCTCGAGGAGTGGACTGGTGGACATTTTAGTAGGTTTTAGTTTCGAGTATTTACAAAGGGATGGAAAAACAACCAAATTCTAGACTCTTTTAGAGTCTAGAAAAATATTTCTAGACTCTAAAAGTGAGTAAAGTTATATCGAGTAACCGCAGGTGATTGAGATATCCTCTTGGCAAAATGTAGATGATCGGTTTTATGAGTATTTTTCTATGTGCCTCTACACCAGCTGTCAATAAATATGAAAACCATTTCGTTTTCAATAAATATGCAATTCATTCTGCCCACAAAGAGAAAGTCCATCGAGTTTGCCTAAAATAGTGCTCAAGGAGGTTTCTGTCTACAAAATACTAGTGTCTTTGGAAATCACTTTTCATTTGGTGAAAATTTATCTTAGAAATGGGCTAAGTTTGTACTCTTTCTTAACTTGAATTGGCAAACTTTGGCGAAATTCTTAATCCACTAGCCACTCCCTTGCGTCAAATCTAGCCTGATCAGGCTAGAAGCCGTTTGTAAATAATTTTTCTGCTACGTTTCAGGGTTGTCGGGTTACTCCCTGTCTCCCAAAACTATGTGAAAGTCCTTGTGTTTTATGTTTTTTTTTCGTTTGTGTTAGCACCTACAACCCAGAGTTTTCAGTTGATTTAAGCGTATGGGAGGTTGTTCAACGACCTCCCTGATCGAATCAGGACAGCAACGACCTTTGAGCAACAACAATTTAAGTTCTGGCTTGGTGCAAAAACGAGCTGGGTCTTAATTTGATGTGAAAAGTAGCTAAGTTTGAAACGGGCTTAGTCCACGCTTGGTGCAAAATCTAGCCAATTCTTGGCTAGATTTTAGCCAAGTTAAACATCAAAGTTAAAAACATAACTTTGATGTCGCACCTTTTGCTCTTTCATCAAATTGACTTTGTAGGGAATGCAACAATAAATTACACGAACAATACAAGTGTCGAGATTCTAAGGGAGAGAGCATGGACGTCACGGTTTCCCGCTTATATGCTTAAGCTAGTAGTATCGGAGCAGGATTGGCAGTGTAATTATTGGATTGGGTTTTCGATTTTGAATTTGTTGGATTTATTTGTAGTTGCTCTTTTAGGTTATTGGTAAAACAAGGGATGTATTGAATGATAAATTTTCGGAAAAGATGAATTTGAACGAGTCACTTGTCCCATCGACTTTATCTGAACCGCAAAGGACGCAAAGACCGGCAGGTAGTCAATTCAATTCGAAGCAAAGCCTTGAAGTGATCATATTGGATACGTTGGATTTGTGCTTTAAGCTGAATTTCTCTCTCACTAAAAGTTGGCTCAAGGTCAGTTGATATCCTTAATAGAGGTAATATTTTTGCTTCATGAGTGACAAATCTGAGCTTTGATAATCTCGACTGCGGTAATTCTAAACGTGCTGCAGTGCGCTTTTTTTAAAAACTAGATTTACAGTGTACCTACTTACTTCCAGCGACCTCTATCGATTGGTCTAATCTGGTTTCCCCTGTCTTATTTGGGTTTACTATATTTACGAGTTTTTTTTTGCGAATCGAGTTATATCCCGTCTTTACATTAATATAAAGACCTAGAAAATAAAGCTGTGGATATCATAGTTTACCCGTAAATGGATCAACAGTGGACATCTACTTTGAGACAGTTAATTAGATGGCGATGTTGTATTAATATCATTATTATTATTAGTGGTATGATTATTGTTGTTATTATCATTATCATTGTTATTATTTACTACTTTTATTGGTATTATAATTGTTGTTATTATTAGTGGTAATATTAATGTTGTTATTATTATTTTTATTATCATTATTATTATTGTATCAGTATTATTATCAGTGTTATTAATATTATTGTTGTTGTTATCATTATTCTCATTGTTATTGTTATTAGATACACTTTGGAGCCATAAAACAAAACGCTCAAAAACTGGCTTTTAAAAGCAGTAATAGAAAGCTTCTAAAAACTTTTCTTTTGCTTTTCCACTCTTTATAAAATCTTATTTTCCCCTTTGTCATTTTGGTCTGTGTTGTCAGGATTTTTTTTTTTCATTTAAACTGTGAATCGATGATTCGTTGTCGAACCAATCATTAATTTTATTTGTATTTTTTTATTGTTTTGTAGGTTTTTCTGTTTTTCTCTCTGTTTCCTTTTCTATTATTATTCTTGTTACTTCCTCTTTTTTTCGAGCTAGTAAGATGAATCGGGATGAATGATAGCCTGTCGCTTTTTCAAGCTTATGTTTTGCTTTAGTGTGACTTGTTGTCATATTGGCTTTTGCTACCCCGAGCGTTGAATTGGGGGACCACAGTCAATACTTTTAGTTAGCCATTCTCTAGATTATATATAATTTATTGGAGGAAGGTGGTAAAGGTGAATTTTTCCACGGAACCAACATTGCTTGAAATGGTCCTGCTCTTGTCAAATGGGGGAGGGTGAACAAAATACAGGCCTACTAGATTTTTTTTCAGCCCTACCCTAGATTTTTTTTTTTTTAATGAGATACTTGAAAGGGAGTCGGATTCCAGGTTTGTGGTTATGACATACTTAATTTTTACGGGCCTGGTTTGGATTCAATCCTGATAAGATCCCAGTGCTGTTCAAAACACAATTGTGTTTGTCCCTATTTTTCTTTATTCTTCTAATTATATTCTTTATTCTAATTTGGTAGTTTTTATACGAATTGATTGCATCCCTACAAAAATGAAACTTCAGGAAAAAACAATATCCTTTTCTTGGTTTTCTTTTTCCTTTTCCGTTTTTCCCTTTTCATGGTTTGCTTAGTTTTGATAAACACCAAGAAAAAATTCCTGTTGAAATTAACCCATTCAAGCAAGAACCGAAGTTTTCTTTCGTCTTCATGCATGTAGAATTTTATTTTAATTTTAATTCGTAGAAGAATTTTAATTCTTTTGGATGGGACTGGGCTCAGGAAATAAAATTTGATCATACTTTTTTTGTATTAATTTTATTATTATTATTATCATTCTTTTTAAATACTAGCAACAAATAGAAAGAACAGGGATTTTTTTTCCCTTAAGACAGTGGAACCTTTACCCTAAATGAATATTTCAACCCTATTTCCAAGGGCCGTCCTCAGAAAAACAAATGAAAATATGAAAGAAACTCACATTAAGATATGACCATTAAAACTAAAAACTTTTTAAAACAGTCTTAGCATCCTTACTACAGGGAAATTCAATCAGGACTCAGTCCTGGTTCAGAAAATCATCACTGTCTATTAAAAGGATTTTATCCCTATTTGAACTTTTATTTATCGTCATGGAAAGGCAGTGTGGTCTCCGAAATTATGTATTTCTGTTATTTCTTTATTCTTCCTTTTTTTCTTCCTTTTTTCTTTATTCTTGCTTTTTTCTTTGCTGTATGGTTTATTTATACTGAAGACTGGGCATAAAATTTTAGGCCGCTATAGAAAGGTACATAACCTCAGATCTAGATCAGGTGTTTTTTTAGGCTGCAATACTAGAGACTCTTGGTGAATTTATAGAAACCAGGATTGTGTGTTTGTGATTCTAATGTGTTTGTGTTACTGATTATGTTTTTGTGTTTGTGAAACTTGCAGAAGGGTGGCTTAAAACTTTTGACTCACTTTGGCTTCCTTTATATTTGAATATATCCTTCTATCTTTATTCCTCCTTTATTTTTTTGTTTTGTATCTTTTTTCATTCTTTTTTCTTTGTTTTATATTCTATTTCTACTGATTCCGGTATGAAACATTCAGGTTTCTATAGAATGGTATATGAATTCTGGTCTGAACTCGAGGTTGTTTAGTAGTAGTAGTAGTAAAAGCAATTTATTATAAAAAAAAAAATCACGAAACGATAACGAACGTTAAACGTTAAATATAATTCTTCAATGAAGACGTGTCCGTTGCTGTGTAATTTTGCTGCAATTGATCTTTCTCTGTTGTTTTGTGTACAGTCTTTCTACATTCGCTGATTGGAGTTTCGTTTATTATTTTTTTTCTCACTCTTTTTGCTTCCAGTTTCAGTTCAGTTAGTGATAGGTTATAATTAGATGGCCCTTACATATTTTTATCTTTAAAAACTAATTTTACCGGTAGAACAATATTTATATTTAAAAAATATTTACCAAATGTCGTGATTTAAAAATATTTAGACGGCTATCGATAAGATAAAAATTCCTATGACTTGTTTTTGTTCCTTGCCAACTCTCTTGCTTGAGTCTCTATTACTTTTAGTGTTCTCTAGTTGAAATACTCTCTTTAAGATTCTCTTGATATATTTTATTTAAGATTATGCTTGATTATTTAGTAATTCTCACAAAGAATGCTGATCTGAGACAGATTTTTGACGCAAATCAGGAAACAATAATGGACGTTAAACGTTAAACATAATTCTTCAATGAAGACGTGCCCGTTGCTGTGTAATTTTGCTGCAATTGCTCTTTCTCCTTTTTTGTGCACAGTCTTTCTACTTTTGATTATTGGAGTTTCCTTATTATTTTTTTTTCTTGCTCTCTTCGCTTCCAGTTTTAGTTCAACTCATGAAATGGTATAAATAGATGGTTCTGACATATTTTTATCTGTGGCAGCAAAGTCGATTGACCCCTACTTTGCATTGCGGGAATTGGGGCTCGATTCCAAATGCCGCAAGGCTGGTTGCCGGTGTATTCCTATACACGGTGTATTTCTATACACCAATACACCGGCGTATAGACCCAAAAACTAAACACCGGTGTATTCCTGTAAATAAGACCCAACAACTGAAGTGTCGATTTGACGCTCTATGTGCCATCAATGGCTCTTGAAGATCTTTGTCTTTTAATGTTTTTCATTAGAATTTTGCTTGTTTTATATTTGTTTTAGCTTACATAACTTAACAAAGACATAACGACTTTTACAAACAAAACAAACATGTTTGTTATATTTGTTTTGGAATTTTTGTTTCAGAATTTTGAAAACAAAATTCTTACAGCAGACAAAATGATAAGAAACATAATGATAAAGAACAATATATATTTTTGTAATTGTAATCAAAATTTCCCAGAAAATTGAAAAATCGTTGTTTTTTTTTGGGAGGGGGGGGGAGGTGTTAGGCACCGAGCAGCTATTTGCCCTCTCAAATTTCGAAGGTATTATGATTTTTTTGTTTTTCCATATTGTTTGAGTACATTTTTTGTAACTCAGAAATTACGCATGGGGAAAGAAAAAGGAAGCCTTTAGGGCCAAACTGGCAATGGAAACCCACAAAATTTACAACGCTTCTCATATTTTCTGCATAATTCACGAATTGTTTGGCTTATAATCTTTGCCTCTCCTTCGGAAAAAATTAAATCCCTCAGTACTTGCCTCAAGTCCGAGAATTTTGAAAATATTGCACAGTCGTTTCTTTTCCAGAAACCAGAAACCTGGATTAAATTAAAGGCGCATAAAAAAGAAAATTTAATGAGGTTCTTTGTGGTCGCAGCAGTTGCTGCATTAGACGTGATAAAGAGCAAACACTAAACGCAATATTATATAAATGTCTACAACGTAATTTTTTTTCTATTACAGATCATTACTTCCATGATTGAAGTTGCAAGTGTCACCTCCTTCGATATACTCACGCTTATTAACATGTTTTCCTTCGTTGATCTTCGAAAAAAAGTTGAAAGCCTTTTGAAAAGTAAAATAAAAAGTGGTTCAATTCCTCTGAAGTTGATTAAAGCTACATTTGTCAACCATATTTCAGCAATCACCAGCGAAAGGATTTCTACATGTTTAAAACTTGGTGAACAATTTTTGCACTCCAATGACTGTGAAGTTGCTGCTGCTGGTGCAATTATATTGAAATCAATATTTCCAATTGACAACAGCTTTATTACGCAAGAGGTTATGGTAATTACTTGCAGAGCTATTGAGTATCTATCGGATGATTATCCAGTAGAACTGCTCATGGAATTGATTCTTAAAGATAATAGAAAAGTCATGAAATTTGCTGTTTTTTTCACAAATCTGTTTCGTGGCTTTCAAAACTACAGTCTTTTGAAAGTGAGAAAGATAATGGATGTTCTATCTCAGCTAGCTTTCATTCATGGCAGTGAAAACAGTCAACTGAGTAATGATATTTTTATAATCATAAGAAAGTATTTAAATAGTTGTAATCGAAAATTGAGAAAGACTGGAATTATTACAGCACTAATGACAGTTAGAGGCTTGGCATTTACCGAATATGATGACTCAGATAGCAGTTCAAGTAGTAACAGCTCCAGTGCAGCTGAGCGCAGAAAGACAAATGTCAAAAAGGCTATAGAATTGCTATCAGATACTAGAAAATCTGTTGAAAAGTGTACTGAGTATGAGGGACTCTTCTTTGATGAGCTTGCTTTTATAGTTCAACACAAGTCTCTGCATAAGGATTTGCTGAAAAAAATACAGGAAGACATGGCTGAAGATTTCATAGATAGGTTTATTGTAACAGCTGATAGTGGAGTTGACGAACTCCACGATGTCGTTCCACTGACAAGACTATTCGCTTTGGAAGACTGCGATGTTACTTTAAACATCGGGCCCTGTGTATGTAAAGATGTGGGCCAACCACAAAATACGGTTTTCTTATTATCCCCTATGCTTAGACTATATCAGGCGGTGGAAACTGCTCTTGATAGTAACAAGAGATCTCTAAGATCAATTGATCAGTTATTATCTTGTGGTGTGTTTTTACCGAATGAAGAAGCTGTTGAAAATTTTCCTTCTGCTTCTTCCAGAGAAAAGGAAATAATTATTACGTCATATTTTCATTGCCTTAACTATTTCAGAGAAATAATAAACGGTTTTGCGAGGCTGAAAAGTGAGCTAATCCGTTCTATGGTTTTAAAAAGGGTGTCAAATGTTATCCACATTGAAGGGGTTCTCACCAAGCTCCTGCCTCGATTTCCTAGATATGTACCTCCATTAGCCCAGTATTGGATTGACGTCGAATTTGTTTTGCCCTCCCCAAACAGTTCCAGAAAAAAAGCTACTGAACCTGCTTCTAAAAAGGCCAAAGTTGATGTCAACACTGCTCCTCAAACGAAGAAAAAGTCAACTGAAGAAAAAGAAGTTAAAATTGAATTTAGTTATTACAAAGAATTTGTTCGTGAGCTAGACATGCATGTGGTTATACTGTTTCGAACTGGCTTTGAATTAGATGAAAATTTGATTTTGAGAGAGGATTTGATAAAACTTTGTCCAAAGCAACTACTTTGGCTTACAGATGAAATTTTGCCAAAGTTACACCATGTTCTGTCACCTAAAATGAAATTTGGTCGTAAAAAACCAACTGGACGGTTTGTTAATGTAGAAATACTTGAACCAGCAGCAATTGTGAAAATAAATCTTAAGGGTGCCGCAGCATTGCAACAGCGTAATATGCCATCGATTTTTGACGCTATTGAAAAGTGTTATCAGTATTTCCAGTCCTTAGTGACGGAATCTGATTTGGATCAAAGCTCTGTTTTGAATGATGACTCGCCAATCATAGGCAATTGTTTGACGAATTGTCTTGGAATTTTATCCACTTTGATTAGCTGGAATGGCCTTATTAACAAGGACAATTTTCTTCTTGCTAAGGAATTCCTTGTAGCTACTGCCCAGAGACTAGACCCGAAAGTGGAGATCAAATCGAGGACTGTTGATTTAGCCAATTTAGCTCTGAGATACTTTTCAAACTATACGACAACCCTGCCATATATTCAATGTGCCAAGTATCAGTGTACAATATTGTCAAACATTGGTAAATTGGCGCCTTTAACTAACCATAAGACGGTTGTAGAGAGTGTGTATTCACAGCATTTGAAAAAGGAATGGAAAGGTGTTGACGGGTTTAAAGACCGCGGTGCTGCTTATAATCAAGCACTCGAGTATCTCCTTGATTGCAACTTCAAGGTCATTGATGAGCCGTTTGTTTATCTGGAAGAGATTATTTTCGGGTCAATGGAAGAAGTTGTAAATGCTTCGGAAAAGAATTATACAGCAGTAGAACTTCCTACTTTGTCAAAACATACGTTGCATACCTATTACAAATGCCACTTTGCCTTTTTGATATCCTACCTGAGAGAATATTGCACGAAAGAAGAGGCACCATCCGCTGCAGATCAGCTGCAACTGTGGGGTAAAGCCATCAAACTGTTCAAATATCTAGTTCAAGTTGCTTCAGCTCTTAAATTGCGACATTACTTGGCTGCATGTCTGAAGGTAAGCTACTGATTTTTGTTATTAGATATTTCGAAAACTTTACCAAGCTAGTTATTGTTCTAATTTCTGGCATATTCTCGTTTCTATATCTGATATCCCTATTCCTGTTGTGGGCATAGGCAAAACTTAAAATACCAATAACATAAAAAAAAAGAAATATTTTTTCTACTGGCCCATATTAGGTCTATTCACATCTGAAAACGGCGATTTTCTGAAGATTTCTCCTTTGGTTGTTTCAAATCCATTAAGTTTTTAGGGAGGTGCCATGTTTTTGTCTGTGTTGCCACGTTGAACCGTGAATATAAATGGGCAAAACTACTTAGTTGAAATTGACAACGCTTCTTGTCCATATAAATTCAAAAATCAACAATATATTGATCCCCAAAGATCATAAAAATAAAGATAAGCTGTTTGTGGCCACTTGTTTTTAGTTGAATTTTTACCCACGTTTACTATTTTTAAATTTGGTGCTGCTACTACCAAAAACTGTATAACTGCTTATGGAATATTTAAGATATGTGTGGTTGTATAATTATCCATTTAACCTATTCGAACAGTTAAATTTCATTTTCGGTACTTTAAAGAACCATCAGATTTACGTATTTACTTGGGTCTTCCCACGCCTCATACTCTTCGGTATGAGTACCCTCGTATCGAATGCCTTCATTCAGGGTCTTTATAACTATTTGATTTCATCTACATTTATCTATAGGCTAGTAGGGGCAGCTTTTGCTACTAGTTCATTCAGATTATATTGAATGTCATCCTTAGAGACAGCGAGAGCTATATCGTGGGTGAACTTGCAATCTTGTAGTCGAAGCTCAGGGCTTAGTTGAGTGCCTTGTATAAAGTGGTAGGCTTGAATCCCAAAGTCAGTGAGTATTGCAAAGAATATCGAGGATAGCAAACATCGGAACTGCTGTGACAGACCACTTTCTGTCTGGACTGCACGCATCTGTGCAACATACAGGCATTAATCATGCTCACAATTCTTTGCAGACGTTTTCACTCGTTTCTTTTCACTTTTATATTGTTCTTTTAAACTATCATAGTATTGCCTATCAAAGTGCTGATTAGATGAATGGTGAGTATTTGTAAACAAGGATTTTCAGATCTCTTTGTTCCTGGATCAGCTGCCAAGTTCCATCACTGACCCATTCTTCCTTCTTCCGTTTCTTATAGCCAATGATCCTTAATACACTCTACATCCTTACTACACTCTACACTCGACATCCTTATATAATAACTGCTACATGCTTAATACACCCTGACAGAAATCTCCAGAGAGACTCTACACTCTCAGCACCGGAATCCTCGAGGCTCAAAGCAGCCAACTTGTTTTTTAGCGTTAGATATCTCATAACTGCTGGACTGTAACTGTTTACCGCACTGTAATTTTCCTCACGGCCTTAAGTTTTATTTTTAGACTTTGCTACAATTAATTGACGGTCCGAGAAACATTTGCTCGACGGTAGGCCCTAGCATCTTCAAGGCCCCTTTATCTACACTTGCTTAAGAGTACATGGTCGATCTGGTTTCGGGTGTTTCCACAGGATGAATTCCATGTAAATCGTTGAATATTTTTATGAGGAAACCATATACCCCTCACAATCAAGTCTTGAGTAGTATGAAAATATATTACACTTCTAATGATAACTCTCTGCAGCACCAAGCTGCCAGAGGCCAATACAGCTACGCACGGTCCTCCTCCATCCCAACTTATTCAACGCCTTCTTCTTTACACCCTCCTAGGAAGTTCTCATTTCCCTTAAATATTTCCTTACGAAATCCTCCCAAAGCAGCCGGGAGTGACCTGCTTTTCGTTTGGCCCTAGACACCTGGCCGAAAAGGCCAATCTTGGGAAATCTGTAATCCTTCAGCGGCAGAACGTGCGCTAACCATCTCAACCTTTCATTATATCCCTTAGAAAGCGAAATTGAACCCAGCCGAAAGTGACCTGCTTTTTGTTTGCCCTAGACGGCTGGCCAAAAAGGCCAATCTTTGGTAACCTATCACCCTTCATCTGCAGAACCTGCCCTAGCCATCTCAACCTTTCATTATAGATCTAGAAAACGAAATTGGACTCCAC
The DNA here is from genome assembly GCF_049724085.1 of Artemia sp. Qi Xiang Cuo. Classification (NCBI taxonomy): domain Eukaryota; kingdom Metazoa; phylum Arthropoda; class Branchiopoda; order Anostraca; family Artemiidae; genus Artemia; species Artemia sp. Qi Xiang Cuo. The sequence goes on along the minus strand of NC_142802.1, from coordinate 12,267,221 downwards.
TTTTCGCACAGCCTATTGCTTCAGATACGGTCTGTCAATCTGTATCGCTTATTTCTCCAATTCCATGTGAGCTGATCACTGTTAGTGGATAATCCTGGTTGCAATCAACTATCGCATTGAAATCACCACACCCAACCAATATATCGTGTCTACGAGCCTTGTTGGTGACATCGCTTGGCAACTGATAAAAAGTGGCTTTATCAGAATCACTCGATTCGTTTATTAGTGCATACACGGCTATAACCATTATTTTGCTTGGGTTGTTGCAAAACGCGCTCGTAAGATGCGATCATTAATTGGTTTCCAGTCTAGAAAACACTTCCTCGCTGCCCCACTTAAAGCCAATGCCACACCAGCCGTTTTTGTACGCTCTTTTCCAGGATAAAAAAAAGGATAAATAAACGCATCCGTGATCTTTCTTCTGGAAAAAATACAAAATTCCACATTTTCACAGATAGGAGCTTGAAACCTCTCCAGTTATCACTTTTATGGGGTGTTTTCTCCTTTTTTTCGTAAATAAGGGGAATTTTCTCAGGATCGTAACTTTTGATGGGTAGGATAGTTACGTTTGACGTATTTTTTGGAGTCCGTTGATTTTGAATTGAAGTTATCAAGTATTTTGCAATAGGTTGCATAGGTTGCGTCAAGACGCTGGGTAATTGTAGACAGAGAAAAGCCAAGACAGATGAAGCTTGATGAAGCTTATATATTTAAAATCAGCATAATAATGCAATTCTTTTGATGTATCTATTGGTATCAAAATTTCGTGTTTAAGAGTTTTGGCTGCTATTGAGACGAGTCGCTCTTACTGTATAGTTCGTTAACAGGAACACATGATAGTTCTATCATTAGAGGGACCCAAACAGAATTCTTGTCTCAAATAATGTAGCCACATCTATCCGGTAAATTTTGATGGTTTTTATCAAATTATTTAACCAACCTGGCTGGGTGTCTGGGTTTATTGACCTAACATTCCAGAATCCAATGCGGAAAGAATCTTTCGTCGTCAAAAATCGTGTCCTTGGGCGTTCCAAATTCGGTAACTCGAGATCAATAAAATTTTCAAGGTCATTTGCTACCAGTTTTGTAAACTTAATTAACATATGTTTAACTCTTAGCTATTCTTAACCTAACTCTTAGCGTATTCTTGACTTAATTATTCATAACTAGAAATGGTGTAAAAGTTAACCTGTCCTCAATCATAGGTAGTTTCAAAAATAGTGGTTACTGCCATTAAGGAGAAGGAAAAGTTTATTCCATAGTTCATGCTGTACATTAAGGGATAGGGGGTAATTATATTCTCTTTTGACCAATCTTATCGCACGACCTTATTTTCAACGAATTATTATTTATTCGGTGTTGTTAGGTTTTAGTGTATCTTGTGTCTTATTTAGTTTTTGTTGTGAACTATTTTTAGTTTTCATGTCAAATTGTTTTACTATCTCTTCAATTTATTCACCTGTTTTTTGCTTTTTTTTGGGGGGGGGGGAGGTGGGTCTCTTTTTCTTTTAATTTTTGACTCCGCGTTGTGAATTCCGCTGATTTGGCCTTGGGATTATTGGGGTATTATTATTATTTTTTTGCTGTATTTGCAAGTGCAAAAAAACAAAACAAAACAGATTTCCTATTATGAATGAATTTCCAATTAACATTGAAGGGGGGGGGGCAAAGAGGGTTAACACCTGCATGCATAAGGCGCCATCTTTTTTGTGGTGAGTTTTAATCTAATTTGCTTATGTCGTCTTTATTTTTATAGAAAACAGTACAAACTTGTCTTGATTAACCCTTCTAAATATGACTTATGCAATTCTTAATCCCAGAGTTATCTACATAATCCAAAAAAATTGAAGTTTGGCTCATGAGAATGCTTCACCCTTAACCAGCAAGGACACACGTCCATCGTGCAAATGTTATTTTTTTCAATAACAGTGGTGACTTCTTTGGAAAAAAAATCCCCAGTTGATTGAGAATTTAGATTTGAAACTTCTTGAATTCAGTATCTTTAACGCCATCTCCTGTTAGCTCTGCTATATACTGAAGTCCTGTAGGTTTTGAGTATTCGAAACATATAAATACACATAATCGTCGAGCTATGAGATATAAAGTTCGAGAGACCGTTCTACCATTGTGTCTGAACTTCTAAGTTAACAGGAGTTGCGACAGGAATAGAGAAAAGAAGAAACCTGTTTTCAGTTTTAACCAACTATCCATTAAAATATTAATATTAAAAAATTATATTAATTAACATCATAGGCTTTTCCACGTCATTTTGTAGGAAAGATTCTAAGAAAGCAAAAATAATAATGCCATCTATCAAGGCAGATTTGATGTAGCATGGGGTCTCAAACTTCCCCGAGGTTTGCATCTTTTTGTATGTAATACCACTATCTTCACCTCGATTCAATTAACTACAATATTTTTACTAAGGTATTATACACCCTAGGTGTAATTGTGCGTAAATTATTTTTAAAACCGCCCCTGGAAAATCCTCTTGCATCCTTGGTGGGTTCAAGCACCTGTGAGGCGTGTAGTAAAATGTTATAGGCCATTTATAATCAATATAAATTGAGTCTTAACGAAATATTCTTGTTTAAATTGTATCGTAACTTTTTTAGTGTTCTGTTTAATTTATTTTTTTGTTTTCATAAGTAGTTTTTGTTAATTCTAGAATTCTCGCTTGTTCTTCGAACTGTTTTTGAAATACGGTATGTCTCTACTGGATTCGATTTTCAATCAAAAGCGAGTACTTTGCTTGCAAGTTCTGAAAGAGGTTCAAATCACCCGAAGGAAGATTTACAATATCTGCTCTCATGTTCGAGTAAGTATTTTTATCATTTTTTTTCTTTAGTAGTTTCTTTTTTTTTTTAGTTTTTTTTTAGTTTTTTTTTAGTTTTTTTTTTATTTCACATTTTTTTTTTTTTTTAGTTCATTTTTTTTTTTTCAATAATTTTTTTTTTAGTTTTTTTTTTTTGTTTCACAAGCCGGCAGTTGCCTGAAAAATTGACCATCTTTTGTCTGCTCAGACGGGAGCTGTAAACTAGTATACGTGAATTCCAACAGTGTAAAAGAAAAAAAAAATATGATGGAGAGAAACTTTGTACAACAGAGAAAAACAAAGCAAATAATTCCAAGCAAACACTAGTTGCAAGTCTTGCTGATGGCAGATGACGAAACTATCGATATAAAAAAGTACAAGAAATATAAAAAATTGATATTGTACAATATTACCCAGAACTTCTTATATCTTCCACAATCCGCCTTTTCTTGACGTTTTTAAAGTTGTTTTACCTCCCCAAAACAAAATCTTGTGTATATGCCAGATAGTAAATTTCTGTCAATGACATGAAATGCCTAATTGCATATAATATTTTATATAATTGTTAAGTGGCCATAAATTCCTGCCAGTCACTAGTATGAAAACAAGCATGTGATGTTATTCGACGGGTATTTGAAGTTTTATCGAAGAGACAAGAGTGTGACCTAAAGCTTTAGTAGATTTCCGATCCTCCCAAGAGATTACACGTTTTTATTTCTTACGCCTGAACGTGATTAAGAGTAATATTGCCAGAGTGATTTGTTCTTTGTAAATACAAAAATGTAGACTAGACAAGATCTTGGAAAAGCTATGGATGAATTTTGTATGTGTTTTAAGAAGTGTAGTTATCATATCTTTGATGCTAATGTACGGCGAGTAAACAAAATATAATCGGTACAAATTCATAAAATTTCATTATTTGAAATGTTTTATTACAAATTGATTCCAAATAAATCCATTGGCTTTGTATTTACCCGTCAAAAGTTCTTTGGATAAGAAAAACGGCATAATTTTTGAAATTGGGAAAACTTTCACAAAAATAGGCTGTGAAACTACTGAACAAGAGATGCGGCATGTCTGAGGACCCTAGACCGGACGTTTCAAGCTCCTGCACACAAATACGAAATCTTGCTAGTGACTATGTGTCACTGAAATTGCATTTTTATGCCTACATTTTAGACCTTTCTATGACAAAGTTCCTATAAAACTTTGCTTCGTTTTTAAGATTGCATTAGGAAAAAGGGCAATATGGACAGGAAGGGGAGGGGGGCTCAGATAAATTAAGGATCAAGTATGGCACAACTCCCCCACTCAGTCTGTTCAATAGTTTTAAAACACGTGCTTTACATTCCCTTGAAGGATTTGACGGTTCTGCGCCCCTCAGGATAGATTGATTTCTAATGCCACACAAATGATTTATCCCACAAGGCTCTCTTTAAAGCTCCACTTTAATGTCAAACAAGTTTTTTTTTTAAGCGTGCCTGTCCAGACATTTGATCCCTGGTCATCTTCAGGTGATCAGGGTGGGATCTCTGCCTGGCTCTTTGACTTGTTGTCTCAACAATCGGTGGCAGAAGAAAGGAAGCTCCTTAGAAGGAGGGGAACGGATGCATTCGTTTAAGGAGTCGATAAATCATTGGGTGAAAGAGAGCCTTCGGTTGTAGCATCAGAGCTGGAAAGGAATAAATGGTAAAACCCCATTAAAAAAAGGATAATTTTCATTTTTGATAAATATGCGCGGTCTTTCCTCTGCGTATTATTTGTTGTATATTCTTCTTACTGGAATAAGGAATAAGGCTGTATTAAATATTTGGTTGTCTGTTGCCAAAATAGACCAAATTAGTTCTTTGGTAGTGACCGTCCCCAATATCTTTTCCCTTTAATGACATATAGCCAATAAAATTATCAGATAGAACATCCACCTTTCATAGTTTTATTGGACGTGTGTAAACTAATTTGTTTAGTGGTTTTTATTCTAGATCCTTGAAACAGTTCATGAGCTACTTACCAAGCTGGAAGATCTCGTCTCATCCTAGTTTTTGCATTTACAAAGAACAAATCTTCAGTTTATATTAATCTTAATCATCTTTGACTTCAGGTATAAGAAATAAGAAAAAAACATATACTCTCTTGTGAGGATCGGGAACCTGCAGACGATTTAGATCACACAGTTGTCTCTTCGATTGAACTTCAAGTATCCGTTGTGTAATATCATATGAATTATAAAAATAATAAATAGTATAAAATGTGATATGGATGTAATTAGCCATATTGGTATCTATATAGTATCAATATGATATTATATAATACGTTGGAGGATCTATATCATCAAAGCAACTTACGACCTGGGGATTTTATGTACAAGTTTTATAATTGAGTACAGTTGTATTAGATCTCAGTGTGAACAAAAAATTCAAAAGATAATAAGAGAGGAAACTAAAGTTCATAATAATAAAACAAAGCCAACAATGCTATCTAACATTACCCAGCAAGGTCAAGATAGTCGTAAAGTGATTAGGATAATAAAGTTGATGTAATTCTAAATACCTAACCGTATTAGTTGTTTACATTTGTGCATACCTTTTTACTTGTGCCTTAGATCGAGTCAAAGAGAAAAGACCTGACGCTGCCAAAAGGATGCGATGGGTATGTTTGCTTGCATTTTGTAACCTTTTTTACTACATACAAACCTATGCCTAATTATTTTAGGTTCAATAAGAAACCTTTTAAAAACGAAAAAATCTGCCTCTCAGAAATTTAGGTGGGATATGAATAAACCTAGGTCTCTAACTAAAGTCCAAATTTTAACTACTAAAAATTTAGCTTGTTTTGGGTAATTTCGAAGACCACACTGCCTTTCGATGACGATAAATAAAAGTTCAAATAGGGATAAATCCTTTTATTAGACATTGATAATTCACAAACAAATGCTGGATATTTCGGTCACATGTGCAGTGCCCGTCATAAGTAGAAATACATAAATACAGTATATCTACTGATGACGGTCACTGCACCTGTGACCGAAATATCCAGTATTTTTTTGTGAATTATCACTGTCTATTAAAAGGATTTATCCCTGTTTGAACTTTGATTTAAGCTTTTTTTAATTTTTCTAATTGTGTCGGATAATGTTGCGCTATTAGTAGTGCTTTAGTTTTTACTTATTTTTGAAATTTTATTATTTTATTTTAATCCAGTTTTATTTATTTATATAATTTTCTTTATTTTGTTTCATTTAATTTTATATGGTATTTTATATAATCTATATATTTTATATTATTTTATTGTGTAATAATCACTTTATATACTAAAACCAGCTCAAAGTGCCAATATCAATTTTGCATACTCTTTGGGGATGACTTCCAAATCGCCACTAGCTGATTGGCTACCACCACCCTAAGATCGAATCTCATACTCGAAAGAGTATGAATACCCCTGATTATGGGTCTTTACTAAAGCAGTTTTGTTTTCAATCTCTTTAGGTTACAAGGGATGTGTCCCTTGCAAACCTTATGCCTCTTTTGAAGAAGAATTTAGAAGCATTTATATACCGAGTCAGAATGATGCTGACTGTGAATAAATGCAAAGACGCTTTTTGGCTTGGATGTCTCAAAAATCGAAATTTGGAAGGACAAGAGATTCCTAGTCAGGTATTTAATTTAAGTTATACTGTTTACTATAGGCCTTTCTTTGTTATGAAACTACCTAATGAAAGGCCTAACGTCTAAAATGTATTTGTTTTGTATTCAGTCCCTATCTCTCAAACAGTGGCGTCAATTCTAGGGGGGGCAGGGGTTATTTCTCCCTAGAATTTAAAATATCCACTTTTTTGGTATTTTCATTGAGAAATGCCTATTTTTTGTATTATCCTTGGTAAAAATTGAAAAGAATAATACAATTGCCTCCCTCAATTATGAAAACAATTGAATGCCCTGGAAACATGTAGTCAGAGTGGCCAAGCGGCGAGGGAAAAAATCACTAGATTTTAGTGATTCGTTGATTGATTTAGTGATTTTTTCTTTAGAAAATATAAAAAATCACTACAAATAGTGATAAATCACTAGGGGTGGTAACCCTGCATGTGAAGTCTTGATTTACCTTGCTACTTAACCGTGAACAGATTATAAGTCCCATAGCAGCTTGTAGTGGAAAAAAGTTTAGGTTGACCGGAGACGCAGTTTGTTTACCTCTTCTCTTCTCGTCTCTTCCCTCCTCTTCTGCAGCAAAAAATTTTACTTTCCTCTGGCTCCTCTCCCCTTCTTTGTTCCATACTATATGAAAGTTTCAATTCCACCCATGGAGCGGTTTCTGAGATACTGCAGATATTGCATTTTTAATGCTTGGATGCACACGCTTTCTTTCGATACACATTCATCCTCTTCCCCAAGTTAGAGTTTGATGTTAACTTACCCCCCCCCCCCAACAATCCCTGAAAGTTCCAGCTTGGTACCCCAAGCTGTTCCTGAAACATTGCAAATTCACCATTTTGATTTAACCTGGTCTTTTGATATACCCTTCTACTCGACTATGCATAGATTTAAAGTTTCATACTAAGTCGTTTGGGATGCAGATTAATGCAAACAAAATTAAGGTCATGTTTACATCCTGCCAAGACCGGGAGACCCCCCCCCCCCTATAATAATTGATGGTAAGCAAGTGGAAACGGTTGACCGATTTCTTTATCTTGGAAATCTATTAACGGCTTGCCACACTGCCGATATTAACGCCACCTAGCCCTTTCCAGCTCTAGTTCAGAAGACTCACAAATTTATAGAAGTCTAGCCACCTCTCGAACCATTTGAAAACTCGCTTTTTTAACAGCCTGATTATAGCTATTGCTCTATATGGGTGTGAAACATGGACAATAAAAGGTGAAAACGAGCACACCCTTCTTGCATTCGAACTGAGATGCCTATGCCGAATAGCGAAGATTAAATACAATGACCGTGTCACAAATGAAGAAAGCCATAGAAGATTAAATCACCAGAAATAATCCTAAACAAAGTTAGAAGACAGCAACGACGCTGGTTTGGGCACGTCAAGATAATGGACCCTATTCGACTACTTAAGACCTCACTCGCAGGGACTGTTGAAGGGCGTCGATCACGGGGAAGACCTCGTAAGGAGTGGATTGACAACTTTGATAGGCAACATATCACCAAATTATCCAGAACTGCACCTGACGGAATAGCATATCGAACACTGGTCTATGAAATTTCGGAGGGAGGGGCCCCGAAACGTCCCATGAACGATGGATGGGACTTAAGTAAGTAAGTAAGAAGCCTATAGTGCAAAATTATTTTAATGGATAAGAGACAAAAATGTTTACCCCTTCCTTTTCGTCCCGCGTAAGGTTTAAAGCCCATTTGCCCCCCCCCTCCTCTTTAAACTGTTGCCGAGGTGTTAAAGATATGCCATTTGATGACCTGTATATACATAGTGTACATATGTATCCAAATACACATATGGGTAATCTATATAGTTTAGGGTCATCCCCCCTGGGGGCTGCAAGGGTTGTTTTAACCCAGGATACACACCTATTAAACCTTCCAAAGCTTCTGAACAAAACGACTATTTCAAAATACTTATCGAATGTCATTGAGATTACGGAGGAGGGGGGGCTGATTGCAGAAATGGGCATGGGTGTGAGGCTTGTTGTCCTTAAATCACTCTCGGTCATTAAAATGGCATTAGAACATTTAACTTCCAATTGAACGAGACCCCTCTTAAGTTTTTTCCTGTTCATGAGAAATGGGCTTGGGAAAATGTTTTTCGTGTGTTTTTTGCCACCAGCTGGGCCTATTTTGGGTGGAACCAATGTTTTATCTATTTTTTCTTTAGCAGTGGCGTTTCCATATCCTAAAGACTAAAGGATTTATTCCTATCAGTCAGGACAAAATGTTTTTCTCCCTTTTTGGGACTCTCCTTTTTTAGGTGGGGGGCTAACCGTGTGAATTTGTTCTGTTATTTAGGCTCTTCTTGGCCCTGGGACTTACGACGGTAACTTTCAAACTGATTAATTTTTTTTAGCCCATTTCTGGGCCTCCTACCACCTCTCACAACGAAATATTGATATTTCCTCACCCTGAGAGTGATGCCGGAAAGTTTCAAGCCAATCTTTTACCCAGTATGAAATAAGTCCCTCCTTTATATTATTAAATAAATAAAAAATAAGTATTTTAACTGAAAGTAAGGAGCAACATTGAAACCTAAAACGAACAGAAATTATTCCAAATATGAAAAGGGCTGTCCCTTCATCAGCGCCCCGCTCTTTCCGCTAAAGTTTTATGTTACTTTAAAAGTAGAGGTGTGACAAAGAGGCAATCTTTAGTGTAAAGAGCGGGGTGTTGATAGAGGGGACAGCTCCTTTCATATTTTTTAAAATTTAATTTTTGATCGTTTTTTAAATAATGCTAGGAAATCTGGCTACTGCTCCACGGAAAAATCCCTCCTCCCCAAGTATATATTCTCTAGACAATTCAATCCTGGTGAAAATTTACCCTGGACAATTACCCTTAACATCTCCATGCGTAAAATTGAGTCGGCAATGAGAAAGCAAGACATTAGAAGAATTTCGTATAGGAATTCTGGTAAATTTCCCCAGTGTAAAATTTCCCCTGAAAAATTCACCCCCTGGAAACTTTCCTCCCCATGAAAAAGTATCCCCGTAAAAAAATCCCACCAGTAGAAAATTCGCCACCCCACCCTGAAAAAGGTATGCATACTTTCCAATAACAAATACCTAAACAATAGGCAAATTTAGTAACTTAAAGACCTTTCCCCAGGGGTTGTGGGGGGTCCTGATATCTCCAAGGGCATATTTATTTGGCCTCTCGACTATGCCGAACAAAATGGCTATCTTACAATTTTGATCGGACGATTTTGAGAAAAAAGGGGCGTGGGAGGGGGCATGGTTGCCCTCCAATTTTTTTGGTCACTTAACAAGGGCACTAGAACTTTTAATTTCCGTTCGAATGAGCTCTTTTACGATATCTAGGACCACTGGGTTGATACGATCACCCCTGGGAAAAACAAACAAATAAAAACGCATCCGTGATCTTTCTTCTGGCAAAAAAAAACAAAATTCCACATTTTCTCAGATAGGCGCTTGAAACCTCTACAGTAGGGTTCTCTGATATGCTGAATCTGATGGTGTATTTTCATAAAGTGATTGATTGTGTTACTTTTCTTAAGTCATAATTCTATGATTTTCAGAGGGTTTTCCCCCTTTTTTTAAAAAATCAGGCAATTTTTCTCAGGCTCATAACCTTTCATGGGTATGACTAAACTTAATAAAACTTATGTATTTGAAATCAGCATGATTCTTTTGATATATTTATTGGTACCAAAATTCCGTTTTTCAGAGTTTCGGGCACTATTGAGCCGGGTCGCTCAATATTTACAGTTCGTTAGCACGAACTGTTTGATAGAATCAATATAAAAAACCAATTATTTAGATACATCTATTTTTGTCCAATTCATTTCTTAAGATTTGGGGGTAAATTTCACAACTTAAAGACCTTTCCCCAGGGACTGTGGGGGTCATTTTATGTACAAAGGCATAGTTAATGGACCTTTTCAAATATGCTGGACAGAATGGTAATATCAAAACTGACTGGACGATTTAAAGGAAAAAGGTGCGCGAGGGGGGGGGGGGCTTGTAGGTCTCCAATGTTTTTGGTCACTTAAAAAGGGCACTAGAACTTTGGAAATTCCGTTCGAACGAGCTATCCGACCATTTGTTCGATACGATCACCCCTGGGAAAAAAAAGTCAAACACCCACCCCTGATCTTTCTTCTGGCAAAAGATACAAAATTACACAATTTGAAGTTAGGAGCTTCAAACCTCTACTGTAGTGTTCTCTGATATGCTGAATCTGATGGTTTGATTTTTATCAAGATTCTTGGGCTTTTAAGGGGTTTACCCCCCTTTTTTGAAAATCAGGCAAATTTTCTTAGGTTCGTAGCCTTCAATGTGAAATACTGAACTAAATAAAAATTATATATTTGGAATCAGCATAGTAAAACGATTCTTTTGGTATATCTATTGGTATCATAATTCTGTATTTAAGAGTCTTGGTTACTATTGAGACATGTCACTCCTTATTGCGTACATCTGGGGGGTAGACCTCTTCTCAACACCTCGCCTTTTACGCTGAAGTTTCTTAGGACTTAAAAAAAAACTTCTTATCGTTCTAATTAAACGAAACTTGTGTTTCAGCAGTCGCTCTGAAAGAATTGGAGAATTCGAACTTTAGCGTAAAGAGCGAGGTGTTAAGGAGGGGGCAACCCCCATTAAATACGTAATAATTTCTGTTCGTTTTAAGCTTTAACGTTTCTCCTTACTTTCAGTTGAAAAAACTTGTTTTTTAATTTAGTTTCTGATCGTTTAAAAAAAAGCCAGGATGTTTGGCTCCACTTCCACAGAAAAATCCCCCTCCCCTCGGAATTATTCTCTTGACAATTCAATCCTGGCGAAAACTTACCCTGGAAAATTACTCTTAAGATCTCCAGTCGTAAAATTGAATCGGTAAAGAGAAAGCAAGACATATAAGAATTTTTTTATAGGAATTCCCGCAAATTCCCCCAGTGTAAAATTCCCCCTGAAACGTTCACCCCCTGGAAACTTTTCTTTTAATGAAAATTTCTATCCGTGCAAAATCCCCCCAGCAGAAAATTCGTCCTCCCCGGTTCAGCCTAAATATGTAAGCATGCTTCCCAATAGCAAATACTATACGTAAAAAACGGGCAAATGTTATAATTTAAAGTCATTTCCCCAGGGGCTGTGGGGGGTCATGTTATCTCCAAAGGTATATGTATTGGGCCTTTCAACTATGCTGAAAAAATAGCTATCTCAAAATTTTGATCGGAGAATTTTGGGAAAAAAAGTGGCGTGAGAGGGGGCCTAGTTGCCCTCTAGTTTTTTGGTCACTTAAAAAGGGCACTAAAACTTTTTCTTTTCGTTAGAATGAGCCCTGTCCCGACGTTTTAGGCCCACTGGGTTGAAAAGATCACCCCCGGGGAGAAAAAAAAACAACAAATAAATAAACACACATCCGTGATCTTTCTTCTGGCAAAAATTACAAAATTCCACATGTGTGCAGATAGGAGCTTGAAACTTCTACAACAAGGTTCTTAGATAAGCTGAATCTGATGGTGTGATTTTCATTAAAATTCTATGATTTTCGGGGGTTCTTTCCCCCTTTTTTCGAAAATCAGACAAATTTTCTCAGGCTGGTAGCTTTTGATGGGTACGACTAAACTTAATGAAACGTATATATTTGGAATCAACATAATAAGCTAATTCTTTTGATATAACTATTGGTATTAAAATTCGGTCTTTTAGAGTTTTGGTTACTATTGAGCCGGGTCGCTCCTTACTTGCAGTTCGTTACCACGAACTATTTGATACAAAAAAAAAATTGTTTCAATACTTCACAATTCACATTATTTACGGCCCTTGGCTTAGAGGCAGTGACGGGTCTTGTCCTCTGAAGTCAATTGAAATTATTCCTTATATGAGGGGAGCTGCCCTCTCCTCAATACCTTGCTCTTCACGCTAAATTTTTTCCGTACTTTAAAAAAGCATCTTATCAGAGGCAACACTATAGGAAGGGGGCAGCTCCCCTCATATATGGAATAATTTCTGTTCATTTTAAGTTTTAATGTCGTTCCTTACTTTCAGTTGAAGAACTTGTTTTTAAAAATTTAATTTCAGATCGTTTCAAATATTGCTGGAAAATCTGCCTTCCTCCTCCATAGAGAATCCCCCGGAATAATTCCCCCATGGAAGGTTCCTCCCACGTAAAATCCCCCTTCCCTGGACAATTCCATCCTTGCGGGAAATTATTTCTGGAAAATTTTCAGCTGTCAATTCCACCTGGTAAGTTCTTCTTGGCCTATTTTCATTTGAAAAAACTTGTTTTTAATTTGATTCCTGATCGTTTTTTAAATCATGCCGGATTTCTCACGCCGTGGAAAATTTCGTAGAAAGTCAAATAAAAAGAATTTCGTATAGGATTTCTGGCAAAGTCTCCCGTATAAAAGTTTCCCCTTTAAAGTTCACAACCCTGGAAACCTCCCTCCTCGTGGAAAATTCTCCCCGTGGAAAATCTCCCAGCCCAAAAAATGTCTGTACACTTCCCAATAAAGAATACTGTATGTATACAATGGGTAAATTTCGTAACTTACAGCATAAGCACAAACAATAGGTTGAACAATAGGGATTTTTTTTTGTAATACAGTGAAACTCAAACCACAAGTGAATATTTTGATCCTATATCCAAGAACTGTTCTCAGCAATGGTTCGTCTTTGGATATAGGGTCGAATATTTATTTGAGGTTGTTTGTACCTGTTGTTTGCGTTTATGATGAAAAGGCAGTGTGGTCCTCGGCGCTATTTATAACTTACAGCTCTTCCTCCAGAACTGTGGGGGCATGTCATCCCCAGATACATAGTTATTGGACCTTTCAGCTATGCTGAACAAAATAGATATTTCCAAATCTTGATCGGATGACTTTGGGGAAAGGGGGGAGGGGATTGGAAGGGTGCTAATGGCCTCCCTATCTTTATGGATACTCAAAAAGGGCACTAGAACTTGAATTTCCGTTCAAATGAGCCCTCTCCCGATCTTCTAGAACCACTGGTTCGACACGGTCACCCCTGGGAGGAAGAAAAAAAAAACAACCAACAAATAAATAAACACACACACATGATTTGTTTTAGCAAAAAATACAAATTCAACATTTTTGCAAATAGGAGCTTAAAACCTCTATAGTAAGGTTCTCTGGTACATTGAATCTAATATTACACTTTTCATTAAGATTGCTTGACTTTTTGAGGGTGTTTCCTTCCTTTTTCGAAAATTAGGCAAATTTTCTTAGTTTCTTAATTTTGATGGGTACCATTAAAATTAATGGATTCTATATATTTGGAATCAGCATAAAAATGCAATTGTTTTAATGTATTTGTTATTATCAAAACTTCATTTTTAAGAGTTTCGGTTACTATGGAGTTGAGTCGCTCCTTACAAAGAATACGAAGATGAAGTTCGATTTTGAGTTCAACTACTATTGCGCAGAGTCGAATAATGAATTAAATTGCTTGCTAAAGCCAGTCTTTGTCTCTATACAAAGCTTCAGCCTGTGTATACTATATTATACTGTATATACTATATATACTGTGTATACTATATATACTGTGTATACTATATATACTCTATATACTGTATATTGTGTATACTATATTATGCTGTATATACTATATATACTGTGTATACTATATATACTGTGTATACTATATATACTCTGTATACTGTATATTGTGTATACTATATTATACTGTATATACTATATATACTCTGTATATTGTGTATACTATATTATGCTGTATATACTATATATACTGTGTATACTATATATACTGTGTATACTATATATACTCTGTATACTGTATATTGTGTATACTATATTATACTGTATATACTATATATACTCTGTATACTGTATATTGTGTATACTATATTATACTGTATATACTATATATACTGTGTATACTATATTATACTGTATATACTATATATACTGTGTATACTATATATATACTCTGTATACTGTATATTGTGTATACTATATTTTCTTAATCCAACGGAAAGAAGCTGTAAATTTAATTTCGCGTAAATTTAAATTTAGAAAACAATAATCTTTATATGGTTCAACAAAATTGGAGTGAAGTAATTTTTCCATAATTTGCGTAGACATAAGACGATTTGATAACTATGTTGAGTGTGGAATATTGAGATGAACCTGAAACAAGCTTTTCTCGTTGAATTTAGATTATTTCGATTCGATTTAAGCATGACCGAATCAGTCGTACGTACTTAGCATAACGATTTGATAAAAGAACGATCAACTGGGTCATATTTCGGCGAACTGGGATCCTTTGACTTGGTCTTAACGGTTGAACTCTTCAATAGATCGAACTGTGTTTGATCATATTGATCCTATGTTCGACTTAATCGTACTTCAGCTGAGTACGATTTAACTAAAGCAGTCTATCAACTATCTAAAGTAATCTGTCATTCAGTCAACTTCAACTAAGCTGATTAATTGATCATAGTTGATAGAGTTATCTGTTCTTAGTTGATATTCTATCTTAGTTTATAAAATTATTCTGTCTTATACTACACATCTAACTCTATCTTAGTTGATAGAATTATTAACTAAGTTGATAAGTAATTTTTTTAGATTGCTCCTGAAAGCGAGGGAGAAAATGAAGACGAAGAAGACAACAATAGTGAAGGTATTGCTGGTGCTGATGATGTCCAAATATCTGAAGATGAAGAGGAGTCACCGGAGAGCGAAATTCTGGAACCACAACCTGGTCCTTCTAAACAAGGCAGGTCAATGAGTCCAGACTTTTGATTTGTTTTTGTTTTTTTTTTATTTCATTATCCTATTTTTCGTTTCTCTTTTTGTAATAATATAAAATTGGTTACTACTTGGTTTCTCGTATTTTCGTAATTTTCTAGGCGAAAAAAGAATAAGATCTTGTAATCTATTTTGGGAAACAGGCTTTTCAAAGGATTTCTACAAGAGGAATCATGTAAAGACATATTTATTCTTTAAAAGGATTAAATCCCAGTTTTTGAACAGGTGTGAATTAAAATGATTATGTTCGGACTTAATTAGAAACTAAACTTCATTTTATCCTAAACCCCAAGAATGACTAGGCGAGTATGCCCCGAATGTCGCTGCAGGGCAACGTTAAACTGCTTGTTATGCAATGACTGTGGATCATATTTCCACGAACAATGTGCTGGAATTGAACGTTTCCAATGGACTAAAATTTGGTTATGCCTAGATTCTTCTGTGAAAAAGGATAGTTTAAACAAGGATAGTCCAAAAAAGGTAATTACTTTTGCTGATACTTATTCCAGTCAACCCCAGCTTCTCCCAATTACTCCCCCTCGTCGTCTATCGGGCAATGACCTGGCGAACATTGTGATGGAAATTCGATCGCCCCCTCTAGCTCCAAACCTTCCAAGTAATAATGACCACCTCGAAGCCAACAAATCTAATGCCTCCTGCCAGACTGAAACTACTACTTGTGGCACTTGTTGTTCTAATCCTCTATCGGACTCATCACTCCTTTCCCTTATAGCAATGAGAGATAAATTAGAATTAATAAGCAAGGAAATATCTGCAGTCATAGACCTTAGGTCAGGTCTAAATGATATCCCTCCAAAGTCGTCTGATGTTAATGAGGATCAAAATCAGGAAATTATCATTAATAAATCCCACCCGGATAAATATGCCATTGTTTCCTGTAATAAAGAGGTGATGAAGCAAACTTGTATTTTTCAAAAGTTCAGTTACCTTGGGGATAACATAATTAAGAGTTCATCTGACCTGGAAACATGAAGTTGAATACTAATGAATGCGAACTAAAGGTCAAGTCAATCAAGATAAGCGGTCATGAACTGACTACACATAAGGGTGTATGCAAATTCGCCTGGAATGATATTTGCAAAAAAGGCAAATATCTGCAAGTTTGCAAGAGTTTTAATGTTGGGGGTGAGTGTAAGGTCTCTGAATGCCAACTATTACACCAGAAAGTTTGTATTATGTTTGGAAATGGTCGTTGTTTTGGTTGTGACCGGATTCATTTGAATCATGGCTATGACGTATTCAAAGACTTTTTAATAATACCGGAAAGAGTTATAATCAACTGTCAAACTCTCTCCCGTGTATTATCACTACGAATATTGAGCAGCCAAAAAACGAAGTTCGCCACACCAGCCCACTGTTCCCACCAGCCCTCAAAAGCGCCATGAATCCGAATTATCAACAGCACCGAACAAACCCATTCAGAAGACCTCCTACGTTCCAGCTCCCTCCCATTTAAATTGCCAAATCAGTCCATCTCCTCAGTCCCGTTATTTACATCAAATGAACCCAAGAACTTACAACAAGTCTACAATAACAAATCAAGAAACCCTGGTTTGATACATTGCTGCTCCTCCTACACATTTCCCAGAATCCTTCTAGCGAATGTAAGGTCACTGGTAAATAAAATGGATGAATTTCAAATTAGTCTTGACAAAAACTAGATAGATATTGCTTGCCTTACCGAAACATGGTCTGCGACTGAGGACTTTTGTTCCATTCCAAATTATGTTTCCCATTTTAAGCCTAGGTTAGACAAAAATGGTATCCCTCTATCTCATGATGGAGGAGTAGGTTTTTTTTGCCAGTCCACCCATACAAATAGGATTATTTAATTGTATGAAATGTTTAGAAGCAACAAAAACAAAGTTAACTTGCTATGGACCAGGCCCAAAAACCACCCAAAAGAAGTATCTTGCATGATTTTTTGTAATATTTATTACCCTCCTCGTAGTGGATTTAAGAAGAAGCTGACGGCATATCTGCAACTTTATGCTGACAGAATTCACTGCAAGTAACCTTATGCTGCAATTACATTGTGTGGTGATTTTAATGAGCTAGACCAAAAGTGGCTTAGCTCTGCTCTTAGCCTTGATCAAGTGGTCAAGTCGCCTACTCGCGGTGATAAAACCCTAGACTTAATTTTTACCATTCATTGAAGATTACTACTGTGTCCCCAAAGTGGCCCCTCCATTAGGGGCAAGTGACCATCTATGCATCTTTTGGACCCCCTTATTTTCCTTTCCCCCTAAGCAATTTATCAGTTACTCTTATAGACCCATTACTGACGAGAAGGTTGCCCATTTCAAATTAAAACTTAGTTCCAAATCTTGGGCCAATATCCTATGTCTTACTACTGGTAATAAAATGGCTTCTGTTTTCACCGAAACTTTTCCAGTTATATTGTGACACCTTTCCAGTGAAAAATGTTACTCGTAAATCTAACTGCAAACCGTGGATTAATAAAAAAAATTTGTAGCTAATAAACGAACGTGATAAACTCTTTCAGGAAGGATTTTTTCAAGAATCTCGAAAACTTAGAAACATCGTCGTTAGCGAAATCCGTAAAGCAAGAAAGGAACATGGTGCTCACGTGCCCAATAAAATATTAAATTCGGACCCTAAGCAATTCTACAAAAGTGTCCAAGATCTCATGGGAAAGGTCTCTTCAAACTTTTTCTTTTTCTTACTTGACAGTAATGGTGACCCAGTGGGTGCAGATGTCATAAATGATCATTTCGCTTTAATTTGCAAAATTCACCCGCCACTCCAACATATGCCAGCCAACAGTGCAGTGAGTAACATTCCTGTGATTGAAATTCATCAGACCCGACTTAAACTCGAAACTCTTGACACAAATAAGTCAGTATACCCAGTTGATATTCCTACTAAATTGATTGTGGAATGTGTCCAGTATTTAAGTGTACCTCTAACTGCTATTTTTAACCAATGTTTTATAGATGGTATTTTTACAGTGTGTTTTAAACGAGTTATTATATCATCAATACCGAAAACTAAGACCCAAAAAGTTCCCTCTAACTTAAGACCAATATCAAAAACCCCATTTTCTCTAAAATCTTTGAAAGTTTTATTTACCATTTCCTTTTTGACGATATTCATGATAAAATCAACCCAAATCAGTTTGGCTTTAGGCCGAATCATAGCACCACGCATTGCTCAATTTATACACTTGACACTATTTTCAAACATCTTGGGTTGAATAGTTCCTACGTTGAGGCTGTTTTTGCTGATATTAGTAAAGCCTTCGATAATTTGGATCATCAGACATTTATAGATAATGCAAGGGCTTTAGGGGCAAGATATTCTTTTTTACGTACGCTAGTTAGATTTTTGCCAAGTTGTGAGCAATGTTTAGTCCGTCCTACTGGGGAATCATCGGATTTTTCCACAATTTCCCGTGGTTCATCTCAAGAGATTAAGTTGGGTCTTTTAACATTTTTAATAGCATTTAGTAAGGTTTTATCAGGTTCTGACAAAACTTTTAAATTTGTAGATGATTTGACATTACTGAACCTTTGTCAAACATCTAATACTTTGAATGTTAGACTCGATTCACTAATTAACAATTTAAAGAATGATCTTGACAATGACAAACTCAACTTAAGCATACCCAAAAGGAGTTTCATGTTATTTTCTTTTTTAAAAAATATACCCCCTATCAATAATTACCTTTGCATACCAAATTTAAATACTGTTAAACTGCTTGGTGTGCAGTTGGACAACGACCTTAAATGGAACTCCCACATGTCCCACTTATTTAAGTCAGGTTGTTTTCTCCTTAAATCTTTCTCTCTTCTCAAACGGTTCTCCATATCAATCCAAAGCCTTAAAATAATTTATTGTTCTTATATAAGACCCTGTCTGGAATATGCTTGCCCTGTCTGGCACCCTGTGTTGACCAAAGACCAATGTTCTAAAATTGAAAGTATTCAAAAAAGAGCAGTAAAAATTATTCTGGGGACGGCCTATACTACATACAATAAAGGTTTGGCTAAACTTGAACTTATTACATTGGAATCACGACGTCACATCCTTACCATGAACTTTGGTCTCAAGTGCCTTAATTCTGACTATCATCGACGTTTTCTCCCTCCCTTTAAAGAAAATCCCCCAACCCTTCCTAATACAAGGCTCAATGCTCTTAGAGCTCCAAATACCCAACTGGACCTGTATCCCCAAATGTTGACCATGAGGTAAAAAAACTGATTTGTCCCCTATTTTGTTTCCTATTTTAATAATTGATATAACTTTTGTTTTATGTTTATCCCCTGACATCTGTTTTATTATTGATTCAATATTTTGTTTTATGTTTATCACATAACATTTGTTTTGTTATGGTAATTCTGACGTGCTTATGCTAGCTTTTGTGCTATTTTAGCCAATAAATCATATTCTATTCTATTCTAAAAATTTCAACGTCTAGCTAGATAGTATGGCTTTTTCTTGGTATTAAAAAAAGGAAGTATAAGAAAAGTAAAGAGTGATATTAAAACTTCAGATGAAAACCAGTTAGTTTGTATAGGAGGAGACATCAATCCCCCCCCCCCCTGTTTACGCAAAAGGTTTACTAGTGCTTTAAGTAGACTTGATACCTTAATTAAAGGATTACCTATCGTCCGTTATAAACGTTTCTACTTTGTGTGGCCAAACAATTTAAAATTGTTTGGGGGTATTGCCATAACCTGTAGTGCTTGAAAAAGAGATCCGAATAAATTATAGAAAATTAAAAGCTGACATCCACTTTTCCAGAAATCTAAGAAAAAACATTTAGTTTCTCTCGTTTTGTGCTGGAAATAGAGATATTCAGTTTTTTCTCAAACTTGTATCATTAGAAAGTATGAATTTTGTTTTTTTGGCGAAACGGAGAAAAATTTTCTTTTTAAAGTTCAGAAAAAGGATAGTCCCTAAGAATATTCAAGCCAGCCTACCGGCTGGGAAAATGCCAATAAATCAGCTCAAAAGAAATGTAATTTGATCAATTTTGCAGCTTCAGAAGTTCCCTATGGTACTACCCACTTTGATTGACAACCTTGCCGACACAGTTTCACTGTTTTTTCAATCCAATTTCGTAGTCAAACTGCATATTCTTACTAGATTCCCATGATAAGTAGTCCCCTTTGAGAATTCTCCAATGGGCCCTCTGTCTTTGGGATGACCAGCCAACGTTGAAGTTGGCAAAATGATTTTTAAGATATCGAATCCTCCTTATGAAACGATGTTTGAGTGCAACAAATAAAATTTACTGCATTAATATAATTTATAATTAGTAAATATAATTTACTGGTAATTGCAACTGTAATTGATGTAATGTAAAAAGAACATAATGTAATAAGTTGGTAATTGCAAGTGTCTTATTTACCAATCGCGCTTCAGATCATTTAAAGTGAAATCTCTCCGGGTTGCAGCAGTAGCTAGTAACCTAGTAAGAGACGATCACGTCCCATAGTAAAAAAATAAAACAGCCTATAACTCCTCAAAAGAGAGTCAGATCAAAAAACGAAGTACACTATTAGAATCGCCTTGTTTGAAGCTACTATATAGGAAACTTGCAGTTTCTTGGCTTGAACAACAAAGAAAATATGTCGACTTGAAAAACAAAAAAAGTGGCTTGAACTGTGATATTCTGCATCGACGGCGTCTTTTTTCTGTTTTTTTTTCTCCTCAGCTACCTTGGCACTGGAAAATCATAGAGAGCTGTTAAAATGGCTCATTTGAAAGGAAATTGATGTATTTAAAAACCTATCATAATTAACAAAAATAATTTCAAAAACAAAATCATGTTTTTACGAAAAACTGCATTTTCTATAGCTCTGTAGTAGAAAATGCTATTAAAATCTGCTCTCCTCCTGGAATCAAGCTTTTTTTTACTCAACTCCTAAAGTGGGTATCTCTATAACGTTGTGCTTTGTTTCCATGGAAAAAAATATCTTTTTTATTTTACTTTTCAGTTCAGAATCGCTAAAGTTGTTATGTAAACTGCAAAAATATTTATGGCGTCTGAGCAAGAATTTAAATGTTTTAGTCCAAACTAGAAAAATACCTGAAAATTCAAAAATTATTTTCGTTTTTTTAGGTTTATCATATTAAAGAACAAACTATAGCCATTAGGAATTAAAGTATTTAAATAAATAACTATAGACATGTCGAAAGATAAGCCGGGCTGTAGCGATAGCTAGCAATCTAGCAATAGATGATCACGTCCAGTAGTAAAAAAAAGTCCATTACTCCTGAAAATAGAGTTAGGTCAAAACACAAAATAAACTATTGGAATCGCCTTGCCTAAAACCCCTATAGAAGAAATTTACCGTCACTGAGTTCGAATATATATTATTCATCAATGAGGTTTGGAACTAATATTAGCTTTCTTCTGAGCTTCTGATGACAATATGTACAGATCCGAACCACTTCTAATATATTCTTTTGGTTTACAAGACAATTCTACCATTGGCAGGAATATGCGTATTCTATAATGCTCTGTTTATGTTTAAATATTTAGCTTCGGAGTTACCATCAGGTTTTTCAGGAAAGTTTAGTCTTGCGTCTACTATTCACGATCATTTGACACGATCTTCTCAGTTGGTGCGAAGACCAGCTATGGTCACCTCTAGGTCTAGGTTTTCAATTCGCCATGTTGTTCCGTTAGTTTGGGAGAGTTTGCCAGAGGATTTGAGGAATGTTGGGGGTTTGCAGGAATTTCGTAAGTCACTGAAGAACCATTGTTTTGATGTGTATATTTTGAATGGATTATTCTATGCCACTTAAGTTAGGTTTTTGAGGAGGGTTTAGCTGCAGCTGAATATGATTATAATTATTATAATTTTGTTGGGTGTTGTTTGGAGGTTCGTTGGTTTTCGGGTCCGGTAAGTTGAGCTCTAATTATGTTTTTTTTTTATTATTAGGAGGGTTTTCTCCCGCACAAGCATGCGTCAGGGAATCGATGATGTATATATTTTTTTTTAAATAAACCCAGTGTTACTTTAAAAAAGATTACAAATCTTATCTTGGTCCGCCTTGTCTCAAATCGATGCTGTTATATCCTGCTTCTGATGTTGAAATAGCCAGGATTGTAAATAGCTTGAAGGGTTCTTCGTCGTCTGGCTCTGACTGTATTCCAACTATGGTACTTAAGTTCATTCTTCCTTCAATTATTTCTCCATTGACAAAGCTTATAAATCTTTCTTTTGAAAATGGGATTTTCCCCAGTTCTCTTAAGCAAGCTAGAGTAATTGTTTTATATAGAAGTGGACCAAGAAATGACCCAGCCAATTATTGTCCTATGTCTTTGCTGTCTGTTCTTAGCAAAATTTTTGAAAAGACCATGCTTTCCCGTCTACTTGCTTTGCTAGAGGCTAAAAGATTTTTTCATGATTTTCCGTTTGGCTTCCGAGCTAAATATTTTACGGATAAGTGTGTAACTCTTTTAAATTTTCTCCACACCGCGCTTGACTCTGGTTTGATTCCTGCTGCTATATTCATAGATGTCCGTAAGGCTTTTGACTCTTTAACTCATGAGATTCTGCTGTATAAGCTATCACACAATGGTGTAAGAGGACATGCTCATGCTTGGTTTGATTACTATTTATCAGGTAGAATTATATCCGTAAATTCCCTTTCCCGATTTTCCTCTGAAGTTAAGTTTGGTGTTCCTCAAGGCTCTGTTCTTGGACGGTTTCTGTTTTTGATTAATGTTAATGACCTTATAGTTGCGGTTATGAATCAAAAACTTACAGTTTGCTGTCGCCTATGTCATCCTGAATCTTTCAATGCTAAAAAAATCCATCGTTTTCGCAGGATATAGACACTCTTGTTGCTTTCGCTGATGACAGCACCATTGGTACTGTAGTAGGAACTGAGTCTGAGATGCTTCCCAAATTAGTTGACTTTTTCGAGAGAGTCGTGCTTTGCTTTGTTTCAAATTTCCGTGCACTAAAAGTTGCTAAGTCAAGTTTTTTAATTTTTTACATTATTTATCTGGCGTGCCCTAGAGTTAACTAATATCCAGCTTTCAAGGGGCTCTCTCAGTAGACCTTAGGAACGATATGTCCGATTTCTCGGTATTCTTCTCGATGAAAACCTTTCATTCAAGTATCATATTGGACTAATTAATATGAAGATCTCAAGGAGTCTTGGAATTTTGAGGAAGCTAAAACATATTTTTCCTGGATGTGTTTTAAAAATTCTGCTCCATTGCTTAGTTCAGTCCTACGTCTCTTATTGCCCTACAATATGGATGTCAACTTTCTCTTCTTTTTTGAAACCACTTTCTAAGTTATATGATAAGGCAAGAAGGCTTATACAGGAAACAAATTGTACTAAAACTAACCCAACTAACCCATTGCTTGATTTGCAGTTTCTCTACATTCTTTCGTGCGCGTCTTTCCCTTTTCATCAAATTCATGGTGATGTTGCCAAAGCCCTTTAAACTACTCCTTCTTTCGTCACTGATAGGTCTTCGCATCATCTTCGCAATTGAAGGAATATTAATATTTTATTTACTCCATCAGTGAGGTCTGACTTTAATCCATTAACTGCTTGTCGTATCGTTTGGAATAGCCTACCTGATTCAGCTCAAGAATGTCACTCGTTTGGTAGTTTCAAAATAATTTTAAGAAATTTTTTAATGTCTTGATTTTTCATGTTTAAATATATATATATTTTTATTTTTATTATTATTATTATTTGGGGGGGGGGGTGACCCTAGCCTAGGTCAGAAACGTTCGTTGTGAGGGGTACTGAGTTTGTCTAATATTTTTTGTGGCTTGGTTTCAAATATAAAAATGTATTTCTTACCCGTCTACAAAAAGGGGAATGACGGAGTACTTTTTGTACGGAGTTTCTTTTTTCTATAAAAAGAAAAAATGAACATGAGTACTAAAAACTTATTTTCAACATAAATAATCAAATCAGTTTGATATCAGGAAGACTGCTCTTCGTAGACTATGCATAAGGAAACTTTCAGCAAGAGTAACAACGGATGAATTGGTGAATAAGCCAGGATATTTCGAAATTTCGTTTAATTTTTTACACTTGATGCTATAAGAGGGATGTCTCTTACTTCCACAATTTTCACATTTCATAGGGGCAGAATACGGTTGCTCACGACTGGAGGTATGTCCTCCAGAACATCTAGCACACTTTGCCGCATTTTTACATTCGGAAGCTACATGTCCATAATGTTGGCAATTGTAGCAGCGTTTCTGAATAAACAGGAATTTCTCTATCCGAAAGCAATCATATTCGATCCGAATACCGTGTCGGATTGCAGAGGAAAGGGCACTTTCTGTCGGAAAATACATTTTGAAAGTTGACGAGCTTCCAATACGGATAGCTCTTGTGCATTCTGGTGAGGCAGTTTTTAAGTCTTTTTCTGCTACACAACTAGGTATCCCTTTCACAACGCCAATGAAGACGGGCTAGGTCACTTTCGTTGTTACAGTGTCGCTTTTCAGGTTTTTTGCAATGTTTTCAGCCGAAACCCGGTCGGAAACATTGATTAGCCAACGAGTTTTTGATGACTTGATACAAACATCAGTATTGCTAATGCCACACTTCTCAATCAACTCTCTTTTTTCCGCGAGATTCAATTCTTCAGGTGGATTAGCCACAACAACGGAGAAAAGTCTTTTCTCAGAAACGTTCGCTATCTCCTTGTTCGCACCTGCAGCACTGTTCGTGTTATTTAGCCACCAGTGTTATACCGGTAGGCCACAACGCTACTGGCGTGGTAATATACGGGTGTCACCACTTATTGGAGGGGAAAGCCCCGGTCCCAAAAGATAATGTGATGCCACGTCTATCACTCCGGCTCTACAAATATCGGATTTGGTACTACTCTATTTACAGTATACCCTGTCCCAGGGTATGATAACGCAATCGAGTGGTCAAATGGCCAGTTTCTAAAGCCAAATGTACCCGCCTTGGGTTACAGCTAGAAAATCTCTAACTCTCTCGTTGGAGGTAACAGACCCCCTTGTCAATATAAGAATGGCGGCACCTCGTAGCTCTATTCCTACCCTGCCTGGGTTACGGAAACTAGTACACAGTTTGTAGAAAATACCTTAATTGTATTCTTCCAAAAGGGTCACTATAATCACACAAAAATATATCTCCCCGAATGGGGTCTAAACGCAGACTAAAAAAATAATAATAATAGGTACAGCAACTGTTCATAGGGGTGGACATTCGCTTGGCCCAGTCAATCATCTCAATCCCCATTCAAAACCAATTCTACCTTGCCTGCCCTATTATTCAATGACTCCAACCAGGAAGTACAAAAATAGAACTTACTTCAAAGGTTACTTATTGCAAAACAACTATTGCTTAGCAACGAGACTTTTAAATTATCATTGCAAATTATACGATAGGCAAATCTAAGCAAATGTAATTAGAACGAAAACAGGTCATTTATCTAAAAATCAAAAAAACAGCAGCGGAGCACTAACACCTCCCCCCGAAAGACAAATAGGTAATAACGTATTATCTTGAGACCCCATTGCAATTCTAGACCCATAACTTCAGCTTCACCAAATCTAACTACCTTCTTTCTCTTCCCAGTGTCTGTTCTATCGCCTCCATCGCTTGGCTGTGTATCAGTCATCATCAACACGTCTCTACTGTAGAACCACCATGGTCTAGATCGTACAGCATCCGCATTAGGTTTTGAAAGTTGAAGTCCCCAAGATTCGTAGACAATGATTGTGCGCTGCACAATCAAAAACAAAAATTTTCTCGCTCTCATGAATTTACATTTGAGAGTAGCAGAGAATCAGTTTCTGGCACATATGATGATGCCAGCCATCATGAGAAATTGGCTGCACTAGCCTCTGAATTTCCATCTGTGGAAACAACCCCACATCTCAATAAAAAGTAGATTGCCCCTTGGCATAATTTAAAATAATTTAAGGTCGAAAATGCAAAGGCCTGTGTAAACGATAAGGGTACTGGGAATGAAGTAAAATTTTGAGCGAATCATGAATCGCCTTTTTGCTAGGTTCCCTTCCCTGGGATAATCAAATGAAGAATATGTGTTGATGCTAATTGAAGATAAAACTTAGATACTGAATATGGTTTTCCGGAAATAATTGTCAATTCCCATGAAGAATAACAGCTATGAATAGGGTTACTGGACAATGGTTTGGGTGAAGTATGAAGTGACTAGGAGAGAGTATCCCCCAAGGACTCCAGATCAGAGAGGCAAAATCTCGGTAAAGGGATCACAACCTGTCCGCCAGCTGTGCATTAAGGAGAAGGGCTATCTTTCGCGACTTCCCGCAGGGGATCTTCCCCAAGGGATTCCTCCCCCTCATAAAGGATCGACATATCTTTTGAGTTGATAATACTAATCTCAGATTCCTTTCCAAGTTTTTCCAATCCGACTGGACATTCAATATCTCCCATATTTCCCCCAACCCGTTTTAGGTCATTCATCTCTATTTTGTAACCATCTTGTTTTATTCCACATGGGTCTTTGACCTCTTTTTCCTCCCTATTATTTATGTTATCAAGGCACAGCCCATCCAAAATTTTATTTTTCTCCCTATTATTTATGTTATCAAGGCACAGCCCATCCAACATTTTTCTTTTTTTATTCTATTTTCATATGTTTTTATCACAACGGGACATGCCGTCCGCGTTCCCGTTATCTGTCCCTGGTCTTGATTTTATTTCGAAATCGTATTCTTGTAAGCACAGGGCCCATCATGCCAATCGTCGGTTATCTGTCTTCATTATATTTAGCCATCTCAATGGGTTGTGATCTGTCACTGTTGTAAATTTTCGTCCATATACATAATAGTTGGGTTTTTTGACTGCGTATATTATCGCAAGACATTCTTTTTCTATCGTGTTATAATTTAATTCTGCTTTTCACAATTTTCTGGATATAAATATGATTAGATGTTCCCCATCTTCAAAATTTTGAGATAAAACTGCCCCTAATCCGTAATCTGAACTGTCAGTTTGTAGCACAAATGGTAAGGAAAAATCTGGATTTCTCAGTATCCTTTCGCTACAAAGACCATCTTTCAGTGTATCAAATGCATTTTGATCACTTTCTGACCATTTAACGGGGTCTACGGCCCCCTTCCTTGTTAACTCTGTCAAAGGTGTAGCAATCGTTGCAAAATTTGATATGAATTTTTGGTAATATCCTGCCAGCCCCAAAAATGACCGAAGTTTTTTCTTTGTATTTGGGACTGCTGCGTTTTTAATTTTTTCTGTTTTTTTCCCTTAATGGGGTTATGATACCGTTCTCTGTTTTGTGTCCCAGGTATCCTTTCTCTGACTGCACTAATCTACATTTTTCTACATTCCGAGTTAATCCTGCTTTCCTCTGCCTGGTAAATACTTGTTATATATGAGTTATATGTTCATTGAACGAGTTTGAAAATACTATAATGTCATCCAAGTAGGCTTTTGTATATGGTAATGATTTTAAGATACAATCTAATAGCCTTTGGAATGTTGCTGGTGCCCCTTTTAGTCCAAAAGGCATATACCAAAACTGGTATAACCCAAAAGGCGTAATAAAGCTGTTTTTTGCTGAATCTTCTGGATGTATCTTTGCCTACCATCAGCCTCTTATTAACTCTAGAATTGACATAAATTTTATGAAGCCATTTCAATTCAGAATTTCGTTTATTTTTGATCTTTTATCCGTGTCTGATTCGGTCATACCGCTCATATTTTTGCAATCCTCATTAAACCGAATGGAACCATCCTTGTTTGGGACCAGTGCAACTGGTGCTGCTTGCTCTCAATTGGATGGCTGTATAACCCTAAATCGAGTATTTATTCTATTCCTTTTTTCATTTCTTTCCTTTTAGATTCTGGAGTTTTGTATGTGCAGTGTTTTATTAGTTTGTTGGCTGTTACTGGTACTTTATTTAACACATATTTTGTTTTTCCGATTTGGTCTGTTAATACGTCTGCAAATTCCGTGAATAAAATTTTTAATTGGTTTTTCCGAGCTCGGCTCAGATGTGTATCCGACGAAACTCTTTTGATGGCATTTATATGTGTTTCCGCCGGGTCTGTTGTACCCAAAGGGGCACTTTCCTCGTCATTTTCTGAGGTCGAAATCATGAGGCAGTGCTTTTGCAGATATTTGTGGTTTCCCCTTTCATTCTCCCTGTTAAATTTCCTCAGTAAATTCACATGATAAACTTCTTCCTTTTTCCTTGTTCCATCTAATTCTATCATATAATTTACATCATTTATTTTTTTTTTCACCTTAAATGGTCCTTTCCATCTTACTTCCAATTTATTATTTCCGTCCGGTAACAATATGAGGACTTCATCCCCTTCCGTGAATTTGCCGATTCGGGGGGATTTATCGTACCATATTTTCGTTTTTTCTGCATATTCCCCCTGTGCTTGCTTGGCAATTTCATGGTATTTATGCAGTTTTTCTCGTATTGATAACAAGTGGGTTATCACTGTTTCTTCATTTTTCTCCTCATTCTCCCATGATTCCTTTAAAATGTCTAACACCCCTCTCGGGTTTGTCCCATATAGTAATTCAAATGGTGAGAACCCTGTAGCTTGGCGTGGAGTTTCTCTGTATGCAAAAAGGACATAAGGAAGCATTTTGTCCCATTGGTTTACATCTTCTCTTACAAAACGTCTCAACATACTAATTAGGGTTCTGTTAAATCCTTCTGTCACTCCATTTGTCTGAGGATGGCATGGAGTAGTTAACACTTGTTTAATGCCGAGAATTTCGTATAATTTTCGGATGTATGTCGATATAAAATTGGTTCCATTATCTCTTAAAATTTCCTTCGGGATTCCGTGACGTGAGACATATTTCGCTAATTCTTCTGCGATTTTGGGCGATTTTATTGTTCGCATTTGGATAGCTTCTGAGTATCTCGTAGCCAGATCATTAATAGCTAGAATTAATCTGTTTCCTGTGCTAGATTTTGGGAGTGGACCTACAATGTCTATGGAAATTCTCTCAGTTTGCCAAAATGGTTTTTTTTTCATTGGAACCATTTTTTTTATTTTGTATGTGACTAATTGGCAATCTTTGCATCTTCTACAAAAGATGATAATATCTCTTCTTAATCCTTTCCACCAAAAACGCTGCAAGACTCCATCTCTTGTTCTTTGGGATCCCATGTGTCCCCCCGTTGGGCTTGAGTGAGCCAACTTTATTACCACTTTTCTTAGTTCATGTGGTACCAAAAGTTGTAATTTTCTAGGGTTTTCCCCAATCTCCATTATTTTTTAAAGTAGATTTCCATTACTGGAAAACTGTTTAGATTGCGGATTTTTTTGATTCGTTAGTGCTAGTTTTATTTTTCTGTAATCTCTATCATTTGTTTGTAACTTCGCAAATTTTGCGGAGGTTACCCCGAGTATTTCAATTAATTCATATTTGTTTTCCTCTGCTTCTCTTTCTACTGTCAATAATTTCTCTTGTTTATGGTTATATTCCTTTTTGTCTGCCCTTTTTTGTCTTTTCGGTTTTCTTAGTTTTGCATTTTTTATTAACATCTCGTCTTTAAATTGAAATGAGTTTTGTATATTTTGATCATCATTTTCATTAGTGGGCGGCGCAGCCTCCCTTTTTCTTTTTTTCTTGGTTTCGTGTCACCGCATTTACTTTTTTAACCGTGGAGGTTGCTTTTAGTGCAAGAAAGTTTTCGATATTGCCGAAATCTCCCCCTAATAAAACGTCTACTGCAAGAATAGGTACAATCCCTACTTTCAATTCCTTTTTAACCGTATTTACCTCTTTATTGCCTATTTATATTATGACCTGAGATGTCGGACATTTATGTTCTGCTCCATAGTAGCATAGCACTGCCACTTTATTTTTGTAATTTATGTCGGTTTTCTTTATCAAGTCTTCACGTACGTAGGTTTGGTCGCTGCAGGAACCGATAGCTATTTCAACCGATTTACCATTTAGTTCGCCACATACTTTGTGTGATTCTGCAAATGCGCAAATTTTCATATTCTCCGGGCTTTTAACCCCTGCGGTTCTCTTATACGTTCGAGACTTTTTCCCATTCTCTTGGGATCGATCGTTTCTCGGATTGTCCTGTTTTCCGTTTGCCCCATCGTCCCTTGTTCTGTAATTATTGTCGTAATTTTTTTCCGCGCTGCGGCAATCTGAGGCATAATGTCCTCGTTTATTACAGTTATAACAGGTAACGTCATACTGTTCCTGTTTTTGGTCGTATTTTCTACCGTCTTTATTTGGGCAATTGGTGCTATAGTGGCTGCCGGAGTTACAATGGTAGCACGTTGATTCTGTTTGTCTTTGCCATATCTGGCTAGCATTATTTTTATTCTCTGAGTAAGGGTAGTAGTAACCTATCCATATATTTGACGAGTGCATTGACGGGTGCAAGAATATACAGTGCAAAGGTTTGACGACTGCAAGAATATACAGTGCAAAGGTTTGACGAGTGCAAGAATATACAGTGCAAAGGTTTGACGACCACATGAATATGCACTACAATTTCACGTGCATCTTTTAAAAAGCTGGCAAACCTATAAAGTGGTCAAACACGTTTTGAGAGTATAATTAAGATTATATAATGCAATCAGACTGGTTATTGCTATATATTTCAACCATACATGGAATTGCACAAGAATGTACAGTACATTTTGACGTGCACATTACAAAAAGTGACCAATCCTTTTATACCTATAAAGTGGTCAAACACGTTTTCAACCAGATGGGTTTTTGAAGCATATTCAGCATGTCGTGTTTTATTTTTTTTCTTTTCTTTTGGCAATTGTTATTTCTTTCTGATTACAAGTACCATTCATTGCGATCGTGGGTCGAAAAAAAGGTTTAGTATTTGCGAATTGGATCGTATGAAGATGGAGAAAAAAAAGGGTTTAGCATTTGCGAATTGGACTATACGTACGATATTAATTGAATAATAGGGAAAAAACAGAGCTAGATAGCATTTGTGAATTTGTGATTATCAGTTAAGGTAACCCCTCGGGGTTGTTAACTCATACCTTATTTATTATAAATTTGGAACAATATCAATCTATGGAAATGGTTAACGATTATAAAATGGTCTTATGAGTTGACCTTGCTTTACTTCTTCGATGTGTTCTGTATAATACACAAGTGGCGTTTGAACAGTGTTGTCAATTTAAAATAGAGTTTGACGTTATAGTATACTAAAAAGTTGATACTAAGAGAGATGTAGATGGCAAGAAAAGAATTTTAATAACGGATAGCTTTACTTCTTCGATGTGTTCTGTATAATATACAAGTGGTTGGGTGATAGCAGCGGGGTGTCTTAGAGTACTTATAGTGCTGTACTGTGGGCCGAATTGCTTGCGAAAAAACCCGAATGAATGAGTTGAAATAAAATTTTTAACTAGAAATGGCTGAAAAGTGTTTTGGGGGAGATGGGTTTCCACAAACACTTTATCACAATTTCTAATTATTTTAATTAAGAGTATCGTTTTGCCTACATTCAACAGTTGAAAATGTCTGAATGCATTTAAGGTATATTATAAATGGCTTGTAAAAAACATGAAAATACTACTACTACTACTACTACTACTACTAGTAACAACACACTACGCTTCAAAACCGTCTGAGGTATTTAAAATCCCCCTTCCCCCCAAACTCAAAATTTTCCAAAATTCTATGTTAGAGGCTTTTTTAAAATATTTCTAAAGCGCTACAAACATCAGAATCGACTTTAGAGGACAATTTATGTCAAGGGGAGATGTTTTTGAAATCCCCCTTCTCTCCAAACTCAAATTTTCCAAAATTCTACTTTAGAGGCTTTTTTAAATATTTGATATGATGCTCCTACATCGCAAAAAAAGAAACATTGTTTTAAATAAAAATATTGCAGGCGGGGGTGCAATAACTGAAATATCTAAAAAACTCAATGTCATTTTATTATAATGTATGCAAGGTACAGTGGCGGATTGAGGAACAAGTTCAAGTGTATTACGGGGACACTGATTCACTCCTCTTAAAAGTCAAAACTGAAAATCTATTGAATGATTTGGAAAATGGTGAGTACATTAGCTCACGAATAGACCACACTAATTGGGATGAACCCCGCGACCCAGAGCTAGTGAAACGCCAGGCCCCAAATCAATTGTTAGTGTTAAAATCTGAAACGGGTAGCGATCTGATATCCAGTGGTGTGTTTCCTGGGCCGAAGGTATACTGTGTGGAAACGCACAACAAGGATATCAAACGAGTTTGCAAGGGGGTACCTACACACTTTGTAAAAAACAATTTTTTTTCTTTGTAGTTGTTTTCGTTTTTGCTTTTTTTTGTTCGACTTGATAGGAATTCTGAAACCAGTTGATAGTTGAAATTTCTTGATGACTAAAGATTTTTGTTTTTCTTCTGAAAGCCTTAATATTCTCAGGGTCTTAGCTTTTGACAGATAGCATTAAACCTAAGGAAATATATGTATTTGGAATCAGCGCACAAAGCCAATCATTTTTCAGTATCTATTATCATTAAAATTCCGTTTTTAGAGTTATGATTACTTTCGAGCTGAGTTGCACTTTACTTTCACTTTGTTTCCCAAAAACTGTTTAAAATTGGTTTTTGTTTGTTGAAGTTCTTTTCGTTTTTGCTTTTTTGTTCGACTTGATAGGAATTCTGAAACCAGTTGGTACCATTTTCGACGTGATTATTTTCAATACTAAGCACAAAAGAAAATATTTGTCATAAAATTGGCTTTTAGCAAAGCGCCAATGACGCAGTAGGTTTTAGACTTTTAAAGTGAGAGAAAGAGGCTAAACCATTATTTAATGATTTAGCCTCATTATTTAAGCCTCGAAAATCCCCCTCGTTAGAAAATGTTCATAGAAAATGCTCCAACAGGAACTTCCCAAATGAAAAATTTGTCATACGAAAAATTCAACCATGTAAATTTTCTCTTTTGAAAACACCCCTCTGGGTACGGCCTTGCAGCTTTTTGTGATTTGCTACTGCCTGCCTTTTTCACAGTTACAGGGGCTCGATATGTATTATCCCCCATCTCTGCTGAAAATCAACCATTGCTATTGATGCCTCAGCTATTTTTGATTTTATGACTAATCTTTAAATAATGGTTTAAGAGGATTTAAGAGGCTAAAGAATTATTTCATTAAAAATACATTATGCATTACATCGTCATGTGTTCATTATTTTTAGAGTAAGCTAGCATATCAAACGTTTAGAGAAAACACGGTGAACTATTTTATGGAACAGATTCAAAATGTTCAAAGTTGATCATTGATATTAATAATATATCATAATATATTTTTGTATTAATATTCTACATAGCATTATTTCATTAAAAATATATTATGCATTACATTGTCATGTGTTAATTATTTTTAGAGTAAGCTAGCATATCAAACGTTTAGAATGTCTATTAAAACATCGGAGATGTAAGAAAAGGAATTTGCCATACATCTATTGTCAGACACATGGGGTAACATTGACAAAATCTAGGTATCAGAATGAATAAA
The DNA here is from genome assembly GCF_049724085.1 of Artemia sp. Qi Xiang Cuo. Lineage (NCBI taxonomy): Eukaryota > Metazoa > Arthropoda > Branchiopoda > Anostraca > Artemiidae > Artemia > Artemia sp. Qi Xiang Cuo. The sequence continues at coordinate 12,233,467 of NC_142802.1, read as the reverse complement.
TTCTTTATCAACATCCGTTGTTGGATATGTCATTATGTCATTACGAAAAAATTGTAAGTAAGTAAGTAAGTAAGTAACAAACTCTTTCTTGAATTCACCTCTTGGATACACAATACAGAAATTTAATTCAGGAAATTATGAAAATAATTTAACAAATTCTTTATTAACATTCATTATCGATTGAAGTTGCTTCTTAGACAGACAATAAAACAATTTCATAAAATCCATGCACAAGAGTGATTAAATTTTATATCAACATTCGTTTCTCGGATACATAGGAAAAATTTGACAAATTCTAAGTACTAGAGGTAATAAATTTTTTTATCAACATCTTTTGTCAGATACATCGGATAAAATTGACAGAATCTAAGTGTCAGAGTGAATAGATTTTTTTTATCAACATCCCTTAAATGCATTATCTACATCAAATGTCAGATACATCGGATAAAATTGACAGAATTTAAGTATCAGAAAGAATAAATTCGTCTTCAAAGTTTTTATCGGATACATCAGATAACAGTCATAAAATCCAAGTTCAATTCATTTTGACTGTAATTTAGACGAGGTTACGTGCGCGCACGTAACCTCGTCTAAATTAACCTTAAAAATGAAATAAAGCTATGTCGACTTTGCATGTCTCTCTCACTATGTATGCGCCGCCGCCGTTTAAACTCCATGTCTTTCTCGGTTTCTTGTGTCTAAATCTACGTATTTGTATGTGTTTTTATGTCTCACACTCTTTTTGCCTGTGTGTCTGGGCGGGTGTTTGCGTATTCCAATGCATGTCTGTCAACTCTAAGTGAACTTAAATTAACTCAACTTTTTGAATATCTCTCTCACTATGACTGTGTGTCTGATCGGGAGTAGTGCCATTTATATCCGGTCTAACCTAAATTCAACGTAACGAGGTATGAAGTCAAAATGAATTGAACTTGGATTTTATGATCGTTATCTGATGTATCCGATAAAAACTTTGAAAACGAATTTATTCTTTCTGATACTTAGACTTTGTCAATTTTATCCGATGTGTCTGACATTTGATGTTGATAATGCATTTAAGGAATGTTGATAAAAAAAATTTAGTCATTTTACACTTAGATTCTGCCAATTGTATCAGATGCATCTTACAAAAGATGTTGATAAAACAAAATTATTAACTCTGATACTTATATTTTGACAACTTTTTCCTATATATCGGAGAAATTGATGTTGATATAAAATTTAATCACTTTTATAATTAGATTTTGTGAAATTGCTGTATTGTCTGTCTAGGAAGCGACTTCAATCGATAATGAATGTTAATAAAGAATTTGTTCTATTTTTTTTATATTAAATATATATCAATATTTTTATATCAATATCAAAAAATTGTGTAAATGCATTTGGACCACGACGTAAAAGCTTCATCCAATAGTCCAATGATGGAGAATCAGTTTTAATTATATCGACAAACATTCCCTGAGAAAGTATCTTCCTTTGAATAGACAGCTCTAGAAAATCTTCATCTAGAATAAAACGGTTTTCCATAAACACTAGATTCCCCAAGATTCACTCTCTCTCAAATCTATCCATTTTTTAGAGTCCTAGCACTCTCACAATCAACTTCAGTCTAACCAGAATTTTTTTTTCTACTCTAAAAATATACGCTAGTCTACTATAGAAAGAAAAACCGGTCTAACCTAAATTCAACGTAACACGGCATGAAGCCAAAACGAATAGAACTTGGATTTTATGACTGTTATCTGATGTATCCGATAAAAACTTTGAAAATAAATTTATTCTTTCTGGTACTTAGATTTTCTCAACTTTTTCCTATGTATCCGAGAAATGGATGTTGATATAGATTTTAATCACTCTTATACTTAAATTTTGTGAAATTGCTGTATTGTCTGTCTAGGAAGCGACTTCAATCGATAATGAATGTTAATAAAAAATTTGTTCAATTTTTTCATAATTTCCTGAATTAAATTTCTGTATTGTGTCTCCAATAGGTGAATTTAAGATGTTCAAAAAACTTTGAAGTTAAGTTTTACCATTTTCAACCTGATACCTTAAACTAGCTATCCTTTTCCCAGACAACACTGCCTTTATGATGAACAACTAAAATGTTAAAAAAACCTTAAAGTTAAGATATTCCATTTTCGACGTGATATCTTAAACTAGGTAAGGTATCCTTTTCCCAGACTACACTGCCTTTCTATGATGAACAACTAAAATGTTCAAAAAACTTTAAAGTTAAGTTTTACCATTTTCGACCTGGTATCTTAAACTAGGTATCCTTTTCCCAGACTACACTGCCTTTCTATGATGAACAACTAAAATGTTCAAAAATCTTTAAAGTTAAGTTTTACCATTTTCAACCTGGTATCTTAAACTAGGTATCCTTTTCCCAGACTACACTGCTTTTCTATGATTAACAACTAAAATGTTCAAAAAACTTTAAAGTTAAGTTTTACAATTTTCGACCTGATTTCTTAAACTATGTATGCTTTCCCAGACTACACTGCCTTTCTATGATGAACAACTAAAATGTTCAAAAAACTTTAAAGTTAAGTTTTACCATTTTCGACCTGATATCTTAAACTAGGTATCTTTTTCCCAGACTACACTGCCTTTCTATGATGAACAACTAAAATGTTCAAAAAACTTTAAAGTTAAGTTTTACCATTTTCGACTTGATACCTTAAACTAGGTATCCTTTTCCAGACTACACATTTCTCGTTAAAAATTTTATTTCAACTCATCCATTTGGGTTTTTCACTAGCAATTCCCCCCCACTATCACACTATAACTACGCGAAGACATCCCTATAAATACGCTAAGACATCCTTCTGCCATCAACCCATCTCCCCCAAAACACTTTTCAGTCATTTCTAGTTAAAAAATATATTTTCAAGTCCATCATTTTGGTTTTTCGCTAGCAATTCGCCCCCCCTACTATCACACTATAACTACGCTAAGACTTCCTTTTGCCATCACCCATCTCCCCAAGAACACTTTTCAGACATTTCTCGTTAAAAATTTTATTTCAAGTCATTCATTTGGGTTTTTCGCTAGCAATTCGCCCCCCCCCCCACTATCACACTATAACTACGCTAAGACATCCCTATAACTACGCTAAGACATCCTTCTGCCATCAACCCATCTCCCCTAAAACACTTTTAAGCCATTTCTAGTTAAAAATTTTAATTTTCTTACAAAAACTAGTGTTTGTGGTCAAAAAGATTTATAGTTCATTTTTATGGACATAGCTTATTCTCGTTCCACAGCTGGGCTTTTTTCTAACCAAAGATTCACATTTGACCTAGGGAAATGTATTTTCTGTAATTTTCTTACAAAAAATTAGAGTTTGCGGTCGAAAAGCTTTATAGTTCAGTTTTTTACGGAAATGACATATTTTTTTCTTCCAAGGCTGACAGTTTTTGGGAAACAAAGTGAAAGTAAAGTGCAACTCGGCCCGAAAGTACCCGTAACTCTAAAAACGGAATTTTAATAATAATAGATACTTAAAAATGATTGGCTTTGTGCGCTGATTCCAAATACATAAATTTCCTTAGGTTTAATGCTATCCATCAAAAGCTAAAACCCTGAGAATATTATGCCTTTTAGAACAAAAATAAAAATCTTTAGTCATCAAGAAATTTCAACTACCAACTGGTTTCAGAATTCCTATCAAGTCGAACAAAAAAGCAAAAACGAAAACAACTTAAAAAAAAAACAATTTTAAACAGTTTTTGGGAAACAAAGTGAAAGTAAAGTGCAACTCAGCTCGAAAGTAATCATAACTCTAAAAACGGAATTTTAATAATAATAGATACTGAAAAATGATTGGCTTTGTGCGCTGATTCCAAATACATAAATTTCCGTAGGTTTAATGCTATCCGTCAATAGCTAAGACCCTGAGAATATTATGCCTTTTAGAGGAAAACCAAAAATCTTTAGTCATCAAGAAATTTCAACTACCAACTGGTTTCAGAATTCCTATCAAGTCGAACAAAAAAAAAAGCAAAAACGAAAACAACTACAACAAAACAATTTTTTTACGAAGTGTGTAGGTACCCCCTTGCAAATTTGTTTGATATCCTTGTTGTGCGTTTCCCCATAGTATACCTTCGGCCCAGGAAACACACAACAGGATATCAGATCGCTACCCGGTTCAGATTTTAACATTAACAATTGATTTGGGGCCTGACGTTTTACTAGCTCTGGGTCGCGGGGTTCATCCCAATTAGTGTAGTCTATTCTTGAGCTAATGTAGTCGCCATTTTCCAAATCATTCAATAGATTTTCAGTTTTGAATTTTACGAGGAGTGAATCAGTGTCCCCGTAATACACTTGAACTTGTTCCTCAATCGGCCACTGTACCTTGCATACATTATAATAAAATGACATTGAGTTTTTTAGATATTTCAGTTATTGCACCCCCACCTGCAATATTTTTATTTAAAACAATGTTTCTTTTCTTACGATGTAGGAGCATCATATCAAATATTTAAAAAAGCCTCTAAAGTAGAATTTTGGGAAATTTGAGTTTGGGGAGAAGGGGGATTTCAAAAACATCTCCCCATGACATAAATTGTCCTCTAAAGTCAATTCTGATTTTTGTAGCGCTTTAGAAATATTTTAAAAAAGCCTCTAACATAGAATTTTGGAAAATTTTGAGTTTGGGGGGAAGGGGGATTTTAAATACCTCAGATGGTTTTGAAGCGTAGTGTGTTGTTACTAGTAGTAATAGTAGTAGTATTTTCATGTTTTTACAAGCCATTCATAATATACCTTAAATGCATTCAGATATTTTCAACTGTTGAATGTAGGCAAAACGATACTCTTAACTAAAATAATTAGAAATTTCGATAAAATGTTTGTGGAAACCCATCTCCCCCAAAACGCTTTTCATCCATTTCTAGTTAAAAATTTTATTTCAATTCATTCATTCGGGTTTTTTCGCAAGCAATTTGGTCCACAGTACAGCACTATAAGTACTCTAAGACACCCCGCTGCCATCACCCCAACTTGTGTATTATACAGAACACATCGAAGAAGTAAAGCTATCCGTTATTACAATTCTTTTCTTGCCATCTACATCTCTCTTAGTATCAACTTTTTAGTATACCATAACGTTAAACTCTTTTTTAAACTGACAACACTGTTCAAACGCCACTTGTGTATTATACAGAACACATCGAAGAAGTAAAGCAAGGTCAACTCATAAGACCATTTTATCATCGTTAACCATTTCCATAGATTGATATTGTTCCAAATTTATAATAAATAAGGTATGAGTTAACAACCCCAAGGGGTTACCTTAACTGATAATCACCAATTCGCAAATGCTAAATCCTTTTTTTCTCCACCTTCATACGATCCAATTCGCAAATGCTATCTAGCTCTGTTTTTTCCCTATTATTCAATTAATATCGTTCGTATAGTCCAATTCGCAAATGCTAAACCCTTTTTTTCTCCATCTTCATACGATCTAATTCGCAAATGCTAAACCCCTTTTTTAGAGCTACGATTGCAATGAATGGTTCTTGTTATCAGAAAGAAATGTCAACTGCCAAAAAAAAAAAAAAAAAATAAAACACGCCATGCTGAATATGCTTCAAAAACCCATCTGGTTGAAAACGTGTTTGACCACTTTATAGGTATAAAAGGTTTGGTCGCTTTTTGCAATGTGCACGTGAAACTGTACTGCATATTCTTGTGAAATTCCATGTAAGTTTGAAATATATAGCAATAACCAGTCTGATTGCATTATATAATCTTAATTATACTCTCAAAACGTGTTTGAACACTTTATAGGTTTGCCAGCTTTTTAAAATGTGCACGTGAAACTGTAGTGTATATTCTTGTGGTCGTCAAACCTTTACACTGTATATTCTTGCACTCGTCAAACCTTTGCACTGTATATTCTTGCAGTCGTCAAACCTTTGCACTGTATATTCTTGCACGCGTCAAACCTTTGCACTGTATATTCTTGCACCCGTCAATGCACTCGTCAAATATATAGATAGGTTACTACTAAGGGTATTCTTTCCTACCTACCTCCTAGCCTTGATCTTTGTGGGAATGCCTCCCTCCTAATTTCAGTGTGCCTGTCTGCTAATTCGGACATTTCTTCAATTGTTGGTGGGTTTTTCTCTTTTAAGTACATTCTCATATTTGGATGGGTATTTTCTATGAATTGTTCCATCGCTGTTTTATCTACTATTTTCGTTATCTTATCTTTTATTTCTTCCGGGTCTTCTAACATTCTATAGTTTTCTAACTCTAGCCATTTTAAACACATATCTTTCAATTTGTACCCGTGTTCTTTATGAGTTTCGTTGTCTCGTTTTCTTTCGCTTTTAAACCCTCTTTGAAAGTGCTCGGGGGAGAGTTGAAACTTTTCAAAAATGGCTTGTTTTAGTCTTTTAAAATCTTTTGAGTAGTGCATTGGTAATGCTTTATATGCAATTTGTGCTTTGTAGTTAAGGAGGGGCTGTATTCTTGTCACCCAATTTTCTCTCGGCAATCCGCTTAATTTCGCCGTTTTTTCAAAATTGTATATGTATAAATGTACATCTTCATTTTCTTTCATTGGTTGAAGGTTTATTGCCTGCATTACCTCTATTGTCGACGGTTTCTGACGCTCTTGGGAATTTCTCCCTGCAATCATTTCAATTATGTATTTTCTTTCCTCTCTGTCTGCCTCCTCTTTTTTTCTTTGACTGCTCTATCTGCCTCCTCCTTTCGTTCTCTATCTATTCTAATCTTCTCTTCTCTCTGCTCTCTAGCTATCCTCTCTTTCTCTCTTTCTTGTCTATCTTTCTCTCTTTCTTGTCTGTCTCTCTCTCTTTCTTTCTCCATGAAATTTAATAGTTGGTGTGTCATATCTATTTGAGTGCTTTTTCGCGAGCTCCGGCTGGAAATTGAGCTTCTACTACTGGTGCTACTTGGCCTACTATTAATCTCTCTGTTTTTATTTCCTCTTAATTCGTTTTCTGATTCTGTTTGTTCTATAATTATATTTTCTTTTACCCTCAACTCCCCTACATTTTGTACTTCATCTGAAGGGTGAGTTGGTTTTGTTTTATTCGTCCTTTCAAGTAGTGAGTTTTCTTCATGTATTATTGACACTGTCTCCTTTCTCTATTTGGGAATAAGTCTTTCTGAATCTGCCTTAGGCTCTCTTCTTCTTCCCTGGATTGTATCGGACATCGCTCTATTACTAAGTTTATTTTGAAGGTTTCCCCTCCACAAGTGTCAGAAATCTCTTCTATTTCACCCCTGAGTTATATAAGGTTCTATCTGATGGTGTTTTTCTTAGGGTATTTCCAGCGGGAGTCGTATATAATTGGGATGCGTCTGAATACGATTTTTGTTTTACCGCGGTAGATCTTGTCTGAATTCTTCGTTTGTCCGCCATTATTTCAAGGTTTACTTAACGTCTTCCGTCCAAATGAAAATCCTTTTATCAATGTCTCTTTTTATCCTTTCGTGAAAAATTGTTTCCTTTTAATTTGCCAATTCTACGTGGGCGGCGCAGACTCCCTTGTCTCACAAGTTAATCATTCGCGTGATGTATTGATTCTTAAATTTTATTACTTATTATTATCCAACTAAGCACAGCCCAGATAAATGAAAAATTTTCTTTGTGATTTTTATATATGTAACCACAATAGGCTACTCTTGTAGGCTAAATTACTTGTCTCTTTGAAAGCTCGGAATTCTTTTACTATCAGGTTTACTGATAGGACTTTTTGTTGCTGCCACCAATGTTCATGGTATTTAGCTACAGCCCCAAAATATAATGTGATGCCGCGTCTACCACACCGGTTCTGCAAATATCGAGTTTGGTACTACCCTATTTACAGTATACCCTGTCCCAGGGTATGATAACGCCATCGAGTGGTCAAATGGCCACTTTCTAAAGCCAAATGTACCCGCCTTGGGTTACGGCTAGAAAATATATAACTCTCTCTTTGGAGGTAACAAACCCCCTTGTCAATATAATAATTACGGTACCTCGTAGCCCTATTCCTACCCTGCCTGGGTTACGGAAACTAGTAGACAGTTTGCAGAAAATACCTTACTTGTATTCTTCCAAAAGGTCACAATAATCCCACAAAAATATATCTCCCCGAACAGGGACTAAACGCAGACTAAAAAAAAATAATAATAATAGGTACAGCAACTGTTCCTAGGGGAGGATCTTCGCTTGGCCCTGCCAATCATCTCAATCCCCATTCAAAACCAATTCTATCTTGCCTGCTCTATTATTCAATGACTCCAAACAGGAAGCACAAAAATAGAACCTACTTCAAAGCTTACTTATTGCAAAACAACTATCGCTTAGCAACGACTTTTTTTTAAATTATCATTGCAAATTGTACTTTATCTGAAAGGAAAAGAAACAGGGGTGGAACCCCAACAAGCACCTTTTACGGGTAAGTTCGTTGGCGTTTCGAATTTTATGTTCAGCGCTTCTTCCAACTTGCGTTCGATTTTTAGCAGCCGGTCCGACAAATCTGCACGTGCCTTAAAACTGGCTTTGGGGACCTCCGAAGGATCATGCATGTAGAACACCGTCTCGCCTCTAATATCATTTTCTCGGAAAACGACATAGCAGTCGCAAAGCTCACTAATTAGTTCTTCCTTTGTACCGTCCTTATTGGCATTTATCTGACCACCAACTTTAGCTAAACATTTTCTCGAGATCAAAATCAATCCTTTTTTGTACAAATCACAAGCCACAACGTACACATCTTTCTTATTAATTTCAATCTCACTGTCAATGCATCGCGAAATACAGTTCAGCAATCCATCCCAGAATACTAGCATGACGCCAGCGCACAGCGGAATATAGCGAGATGTTCACTTGTCAACTGTTTATGAATGACTGTCAACTGTGTTATGAATAGTCCTCGAAGCCGCGCCACGCCGAAATGAAGGCGGCGAATGTGTGATTCAGTATCGGCGGCGGCGCGCCGCCAGGCGCGCTGAAATATTTTTGGCGGCGCGCCGCCGATTTTTATACCGGCGGCGCGCCACGGCGCGCCGATTTTTGCTGATTAAAAATAATAATAAAAATTCCACTTCACCAAGCCCGTTCAACCTCGATTTTAGTAAGGATTTTTAAATGGTTGGCTAAAAACATACAAGAACAATATGACAAAACAGGAATTTGTTGGGCCGTGCGGAAAGTGTTTATGTTCACTGTCGATCAGACCAAGTAGAATTCTCATTTTTAGCCACTAGACCCAGGCAAACCTATGTTGTGTTTATGTTTAACATCGCATTGTTCCTATAAAATCCCGTGTTTAGTCATTTTCTTCTTGATAATGATTTGGGCTACTGTGTGTATAAATTTCAAAGTTTGAGGTTAAAAAATCTCCTGATCATCAAATACATGCTAAAAAGAAGTGAAAAAAAGCAAACAAATAACAACATCGAAAAAACACTGCCTACAAACCAGATACCATGGCTAAACAACACCAGCAATTTAAATCACCGGTTAAATCCCTTCAGTTACAATTGATGTAACAAAAGTGAGTATTTTCACTCTGCCTGGAGCCATTGATCTTTTTGCAGTCACTATTAGTCCTGTCGTGCTAAAAAGCCGTTTAGCTGGGGCACATGTGGCCTGTGCAGCCAGAACTTGACGAGCGTAAACTGCCACTCGCGGGATCTGATGCTATTATTGGACCTTGGGGTCCCACAGAATGCCGAAAATGGGGTTCTCCTTTGTATCTGCTGGAATAAGTTGTTTTATAAGGGAGAACAAACCTGCACTTTCACCATAGGGCTCCTGCGCCCTACACTACAGGAGGAACTAAACTGCACCTTTACCCTCTTTTCTTATCAACACGGAATAACCCTCCGAAATTCTTTTTTGAAAGAAGTGGTCAAGTTATAACATTTCAAGTCAAAGTTTAAGGCTACTTCAACTTCAGTATGCTCTGCGAACTGAGCAAAAAAAATGCAATTCATTTCTATAGATATATTTCGATACTAGCTCTAGATAATCTACCAAGCGGGAAACTACCGCAAATCAGCATCGATAAATGAATTAGACCAAAAACGAATAAAAATAACAATAAATAACTGAGTCAAAATCAAAACGAGCAGAAATTAACATAAGTTGGGCTCAAAACCCCTATGCCTTCCCAAGGCCAGAACACAATTTGCACTTTACTGAAAAAATATAAACGTTTTTACTTTTATAACTTTAATAAATCAAATAATATTAACATTTTGATTACTAAATATCAGTATATGTATATTAAACTGACAATGCATATTTATTTGTAGTTTTGTCAGTAAAGTACAAATTATGTTCTGGCCTTGGGAAGGCATAGGGGTTTTGAGCCCAATTTATGTTAATTTCTTCTCGTTTTTGAGTTTGACTCGGTTATTTATTGTAATTTCTGTTCGTTTTGGGTTTCATTTATTTATCGATGCTAATTTGTCGTAGTTTTACGCTTGGTAGATTATTTGATTTGATTTTTCCTCATTTTGGTTTAATGGAGTTCTTTACTTTTCTTTGAAAAAACTTATTTTTTGGAAACAGTTTTTTTAATTAATTTCTTTTATATTGACATAGTCTTTTCAGGGAAAAAGAAAATCATACTTTAAATCTTTTCGTTTTTTTAATTAATTATAGTTTGGCCTGCTATTTGTATGCTGGAAAACAATTTTCAGCAAAATTTAACAACAAAGACCCTTATAAAAATCTGGACACTAAAAGTAGTGTTTAATTTAGTTTCATACCTCCTCTAGTTGACCTGAAATGGAAAATTTGATAACATTCGCAAAAAAATTTGTTTACTTTCTTTGATAGCTTGGATACACTTACGCTATTTTGATTTGGTCAAATTTTAAGAGCAGAAGAAGCCCTGAAAGTTTGAATATAATACCCTAAGTCGTTCTTGGGATACTGCTGAGATGCCTTATTGGGAATTAGCATAAACACAGTACATTTTGATTTAATCTTAAGGCAACATTTACTTTTTAAACATAAAGGCAAATGGGAGGGTGGGCGTGGGAGGGGGATTAGTTTCCCTCCAATCACTTTCGACAATTAAAAAGGACATCAGCCCTTTCTATTTTCAATCGAATGAGCCCTTTTCGAAGTTCCTACGACAACTTCTTCGATACGAAGTGCCCTGGTCTAAACAACAACAACAACAAAAAGTTATACACTATACCCACATCGATCTTTACTATAAAAATATGGAGCCTTCCAATCTCTTGCGATTATTAAAAAGGGCACAAGGCTTTTCAATTTCAAATCTAATGATCCCTCTTTTAGTTTCTACGATAACGTTTTACATTGGCACCACGTACGCCCCCAGGGCATTGATTACAACCCTTACCTTAAGGGCTGTAAGGGTGGTTGTCATCCTCTAAGACCTAACTTCCAGAACTTTCAACTACGTTAAACAAAATGGCTATCTCAAAATTTTGATTGCATGTGTTTCGGGAAATGGTGGGCGTGGAAGGGGTGTTAGTTGCCTTCCAATCATTTTCGAGTATTAAAAAGGGCACAAGCCACTCCAATCTCTAATTGAATGAGCCCTTTTCGAAGTTTCTACGACAACTTCTTCGATATGAAGTGCCCTGGTCTAAAGGAAAAAATAATAAATAATACATTTTGCCAACATCGGTCTTATGTACCTCCAGGGCATAACTACAAAACCCTTGCCCTAAGGGTTGTGGGGGAGTAACCTCCTCAAAAAACATATTTTCTCTCTGGAAATCAGTTACTCTGAACAAAATGGCTATCTTAAAATTTTATTGGATGTGTTTGGGGAAGCGGTGGGCGTGGAAGGGGTGTTAGCTGCCTTCCAATCACTTTCGACTATTAAAAAGGGCACTAGCTATTCCAATTTCCAATCGAATGAGCCCTTTTTGAAGTTTCTACGACAACTCCTTCGATACGAATTGCCCTGGTATGAAAAAGAAAACACAAAATAATAAATAATACATTGTGCCAACATTGTTCTTTACTTAGACAGCTCGATTGCGCTGCCTATGACAACATCCTGAATTGCCTAATGCTCTTTTACCTACCTCTTTTCATCCGAAAAATCAGAAAGAAAAATGAACATAATTTTAAAGTGGAAGGTAGAATTTTTGTTTCAAGAAAAATTTCTTCTTCTCCTTCCTATTAACCGATATACAGGGTGAGCTCAGGACGAAAGTATTCATTCTAAAAAAACAGATTAGCCGGTCTGTCGGTTGAAGCCCAATCGTCAGTCTCGATAACCAAAAAAGAGAGAAAAAAAAAAAAAAACGGTGGTGTAGGATTGTCGCTGTCATGGCTAGACACCGTAGTGACGGCAGTGCGCTGACGCAAGCTTAGCGGCGCGCCCCCATTTTTTTTCGGCGGCGCGCCGCCGACGGCGCGGTTTCGGCCGACGGAGTCGGCGGCGCGGCTTCGGGGTCTAGTTATGAATGTGTCAACTGTTATATATATTTAGAAGTTGGTTTAATTTATTGGATTGTCCTATATCTTTTTTTTTTGGGGGGGGGGGGGGTCTCATAAAATCGCTTTTTGTTTAAGTCTTTTAATTATTGTTTTTTTTTCTCTTTTTTGTTTTGTTCTGTGTGTGTGTTGAGTCTTTGAAAGGTTGAAATGCATTATATTGAAAATAATTTTTTTTTTAGTATTTGTGCCATTTCTGTTCTTCCCCTGTTTTTTTCCTGGCCATAGAGCCTTACGGGGGATTCTATATTGATGTGTTTTTGTCGTAAATTTATTGGTTGAATAAATTGATTGATTGATTGATTGATCATAGGGTAGTCCACACGGAACAAACTGACTATTTGATTGATTGCTTGGTAGTCCCCTGCTTAGTTTTTGATTTTTTATTATTTTGTTTTCTTCTTTTTTTATGTGGATCATTGTATTTTATGATTTTTTTTTTGTTATTTATTTATTTATTTATTTCTTTCTTGTGTTAAGTCTCTTAAAGGTGTGAAAGTATGATGTTGAAAATGTTTTTGTTTTTTATGTATTTGTTTCATTTTTGTTTCTCTCGTTTTTCTTCCTGGCCATAGAGCCTTACGGGTGAGTTCATATTGAAATGTATTTTGTTGTTTATTGATTGAATAAATTGATTGATTGAGTTTTTTTTTTGTCTCCTGCAATGAAATACAATATGTAACATAGTACCTTTTGAAGTAATAACTGAAAAAATTATTGAGGCTCGAGAGTCTCGAAATGTTTTCAGGTCGGGCTGATCTGCCAAATAGAACATTTTAAAGGACCCTACGGGATCTATATTCTTATGAAATGATTGCTAAGTGACATTTTCGATATAGAAACTATTCCAACAACTTGTCGCAAATAGAAGTCGATAAAAAAAAACAAAAAACAATCGAGGCCCAGTTTTTTTTTCTTCTTCTATCTTCTACAAAAAGATACGTCATGTAACAAGGAACTTTTTGAAATAGCAATTGAAAATTATTTTGTCGCTCTGGGTCCCCTAAACGCTCTTTAATGAATTGTAAGTTGACAATTCTAGTCAGAATTTGATTTCTGACTTTATGACTTCCAGACTTTCAGAATTATAATTTCCGACTTTCAGAATTTAATTTTCTGAAAAATGGGGTTGATCTGCCGAATAAAGCTGTTAAAAGGATTCCACCGGATGTATCTCAATTTGGGAAGGCGTCATAACAACGACACGTCAGGACTACTACCGTCAGGACATCGACAAAATCTGTCATAACATCGACAAAAAATCCGTCAGAACATCGACACGTAAGGACATTGACAGTCATAACATCGACAAGTCAAGATATCGACAGTCACAATCGCTACCCGTCAGAACATCGACAGTTACAACATCGACACGTCAGTTCATCGACAGTCACAATCGCTACCCGCCAGAACTTCGACAGTCATAACATCGACGTGTCATAACATCTAAAATGTTTTTCATAACGAAAATCCGTCAGAACCACTAACCGTCAGAACGTCGACAATCATAAAATCGACTCGTCATAACACTTAAATTTCATAACGAAATTCCGTCTGAAATCTGTTACGTGTTTGATATATGTTATGCTTTACCCCCACCCCCCTGATGTGCAAATATATAGCCGAAATATTTTTCATAACGAAAATCTGTCAGAACTACTAACGGTCAGAACGTCGACAGTCATAACATCGTCACATCTTACCATCTAAATTTTTTTTAGATGTTATGACGTATCGATGTTATGACTGTCGATGTTCTGACGGGTAGCCATTTTAACTTTCAATGAACTGACGTGTCGATGTTATGACTATCGACGTTCTGACGGGTAGTGATTGTGACTGCCAATGTCCTGACGTGTCGATGTTATGACTGTCGATGTCCTGACGTGTCTATGTTCTGACGAATTTTCCTTGTCGACGAAATGAAGTTCAGTGCTTCTGACGGTTAGATTAAATGCTAGCATCCCTCTCAATTCACTATAAGTGCATTATGACTGGGTAATGCTCAACATGAGGTGCCCTAACGTTCTCCAAAAAAATAAAAACACTGAGTGCATATTTGAATACTCCATTTATTTGATCAACCAACGGTTCTAAACATACAGTCCTATATTCAGTGTCATTACTAGCCAAAATGTGGGGGGGGGGGAGCACGAGATTTTACCTACTGGCTGGCCATATTATTCGACTGTTTTTTTTTAAATATAATTAGCATAATGTCCGTTTTGAATACAATACGTAAAATCACTGCACGAGTCGATATATCCGCTGCATTTACCAACCGAGATTCAGATTTCGGTACATATAATGTCACTATTTTAATGTCGATTGTTTAACCAAATAGAAAGTTGTGACGTCATCTGTAAAATCACGGCAGGAGTCGGTAAAACTGCTGTATTTACCAATCAAGTTAAAAATTTCTGTAGATGACATGTCAGTATTGTCTTGGTCTTTATTGAACCGGACAAAGAATTTTAGCGGCGTTGGAAAAATCGTGGCGCAATGCGCCACGGTTTTACCGATTTTTTTTAACCGAGTGACCAAAAACATTGAGAGGGGGGCGTAATTCTCTTCATTTGACGAAGTATTTGGGGTTTCTTTCGAATTTTATAGCTTTTCTATCAGTTTACATGCGTTTAAAGCTGTTATATATCGTCCACAATTTTTATCTAAAAATTAAATTTTAGAGTTTTTCCATCCACTAAAGTACCAAGAATATTAAAGTAAAAAAACTTTATCCCCTGGACCCACCTTAGTTCTATTCATACCTGAAAATTGTGGTTTTCTAAAAATTATCTGTTTGCTGTTTCAAAATTACGAAGTTTTTAGGCAGTTCCACATTTCCGTCTGTGTTGCCACACTGAGACGTTACAATAAATAAGCAAGCCTAATTGGTTAAATTTAACAAAACCTTTGCCCCCTTCTCAATACCTCGCACTTTACGCTAAAGTTTGACTTTTTGTTCCAATTATTAAAGAATGACTCATGAAACACAAGGGTTCGTGAATTAGAATAATAAACTTTTAAAAGTTCCAAAAATAACTTTAGTGTAAAGAGCGATGTATTGAGGAGGGGGTCTATTCGTTTTAAGTTTTAGTGTTGTTCCTTACTTTCAGTTGAAAAAACTTGATTTTTAAAATTGAATTTCTGGTCATTTTTCAAACAATGGCGGGAAATCCAACCTCCCCTCCATGGAAAATCCTCTATCCACGAAAAATTCCTCCATGGACAAATCCTCCCATCAAATTTCATTAAAAATTGAAATCCTGAACTTTTCCAAATTTTTGAAGATCCGTATGGCTTTGTAACCTTCCACGGTACTTGTACATTATATCCTACACAGCGCTATAGATTGTACAAGGAAATACTACAGGAAACCAGTCAAACGGGTATTTGCAATGGGTAAATGAATCGCAAAGCGTGATTTCTTATTGCGTTTACAATATTTAAACTGTTGTTTTTCGGAGTTTAGGGGGGGGGAGGTACCTAGATTAGGCTACGTATTTAATATATGCTATGCTTTACCCCCCCCCCACCTCCCCCTAATGTGCAAATATATAGCCCAAATTTGTTTCTAAACTATTATATTTTCATCCTATTTTATTTTATTTCATTAGCATTAACCAAACTTGACTTCTTTTGTGTGTAGAATATAATGCACAAGTACCCTTTCCACTTAATCAATTCAGAAATCAGGTTGAACTTTCACTGTCCTTGGTACTCTAATATATTTTTGTCATTCTCGATGGATCGTTCCAGAAATCGGGCATTGAAAACTTACCTTAAAGGAGTTAATGCCATTTTAATTTTAGTGCAAGAATATAAATTTTTTCATAGATATGCTTGGACAAAGAAAATAGAGCTTATCTTCTAGCTTTCGTAGTTTTCAAATACTTACGTTATTGATTGTGATAAGACAAAATAGTCTCACAGGAAGTGACAACCTACGCTGGAAGGAAAAATATACAAAACCGTGTAAACTGTAAAAACGTGATGAGTTAGTGTCGTGAAAGCCTTAAAAATGTTAAAAGTGCTTTTGTTTTTGGTGATATTTTGTAATATAATTATTTGCTTCAATATTGACACAGTCCATCCGATAATATATGACGATCCAAGTAAAGCTGTTAACGTGGGAAGTAATTCCCATTTTGGGTATAGTGTCAAGTATTTACCTCAGATAAACACTGAAAATAATGAGTTTACGTAAGTTAGTTTAATGTATTTAGTTGATTTAATAAACCCCCCCTCCCCACTTAGATTTTTTCCGGCTCGTAAAAAAGTAACAAAAATGCATATAAACGAATTTTGAATGCGTTTTGTAAAGACTTTTGTTAGTAAAATAAAGCCTTGAAAAAATACCCCCCCCCACCCAACAAAAATCCCAGATACGCCCTTGTGGTTCTGTGACAACTGGTAATTTTTATAGTTTTGTTCACAAAATTTACCTCTTTTTGCTGTTCCAAAAATCCCTCTCTCTCAAATCCTACATGTGTGTCGGGTTTTTATTCATAATTTGTAAATCATTAAATTAACGTAGGTTATTCGATTTAATAACAAAAGAATGATTTTTCTTAGGCAGTGAAGCAGTGCTGCCTGTGTGAAGAGCGAGGCTGCTTTATGGACTATTGTTTTCCCCCAGGCCATTTCGTATAGAAAGGATGGTCGTAAAAATTTTGAAGAAGTCTCATTTAATTGGCCATTGGAAGCTCTAGTGCTCTTCATAAGAGTCGAAGGTGTCTGAGGGTAACCAGCCCTACTCTCGTGCCATTTTCGGTTTTCACTTCTGTCAAAAGATATCCAATCGAAATTTAGTTTTTTTATTCAAAATAATCAAGAGGTTCAACAAACATGCTTCTGGATATGACATGAACCTCCTAACCACAGGTGTAAGGGGCGTAAATTTGTGCAAGTTCGCCAGTTTTTACATATACGCCTAGGTTTTATAATGGCTAAGGAATGCATGGTTGATGCTGGGTATTAAATTGGCTCGAAGCTTTCAGAAATAGTTCTCTGACCAAGAAAACTGCTCTTTTTTTTGGGGGGGGGGGGAGGAGGGCATTAGAAAGTCTTCAAATTGTTCCAGAAAACCTTAGTATCAGCTAGACCCCGGCGCCACGCCGGTGGATTGACCGAACGCCGCCGACGAGAGGCCCGGTCGAACGCCGCCGTAGTGTCGTAACGCCACCGATGTGCCGCAAGCGCGCCACCGCGGGCAGAGGCGGCGGTGTTCGCTCGACTTTATATTAATTTTGCGGCAATTCTTTATTGCGTCAACCGCAAAGTCGGAGCTTTTCCTTCTCGTGTGGTTTAGCATCTTGATTTTCCTGATTAGAAATCAAGTAGGGCTTGCACTATCCCCGAATTTTCGGGTATTTCCCCGAAAAAAAAATTGGTTCTCCAAATCCCCGAAAATCACGCAATCACGGTGCCACCCATAGTGATTTATCACCAGTGACTTTCCCTGCCAAATATTACTTTGCATTTCATAATTCTTCACAGCTCTCTTGTTCATTCATTTTTGTCTCTTTTGTTACTTTGCATAAAAACCAGAGAGATGGAATATGCAATTGCAAATATTGCAATATACACAGTTCTTCATATGTTGACAAAAAAAAGTATCTTCTTTATGAAATAAATTTAAATCATTTTGAATGCATTTTCCCAATCGCTATTTCTTACATCATTCGTAGTCAAGAATTTTAATTTCAAGTTGAATAGAATTATAGAACGTATTCACTAATATACAGCTTCAGCCTTCAGTTGGATTTTGGAATTGACAGCTAACAGATTGTTTCTACAGCTGAATTGTAAGTTTGCAGATTATTTTTTTTTGCTGTTTTAATATAATATTTTCTTAATGTTTAATACTCAATTGTTGAACGCCTGATAGAAAATGCAATCTTCTTTCTGCAACATTTTTACCCCCCCCCCCAAAAAAAAAACTCTTCTATTGAGACAATTTAGCTATAGACTAAGCTCTGAACAAGGTTGGTGAATTTAAGATTGAAACGGAAGTTAACCAAAAAAAATGATTCATAAAAAAATTGTAAATTATTGCCTATAGGGGGGGATAGGGGGCTATAATTTTTAAATGATAATACCTCATTTTTTTATTGAAAGCAGGGATGCCAAAAAGATAATTATTTTTTTCATTTAAAGTGGAGACAGAAGAAAATGATATCAAATTCCCTGGGAAACCATGGAAATATTTTAATTGACCCAAAGCCCCCTATTGAGCCTTGTTCATTGTCTTGGGTATTGTGCGATTTCTCATATGCTATTGGTCTAATTTGACTTTTGTGTGTGCTCCCTTTTAATGAGATTATTTGGATGTTATTGAATACCAAGGCGAATCTATGACTCAGTTTTTTTATAATTTGAATTATCTGAATAATTTCGACATTTCTGTTGTTGTCTTTTTACCTCTTTACTTATACCCTAAATTTTTTTTCAATGAACACTAATTTGTTTAAAGATATTTTGTGTCTTTATTTGAGACATATAGTGACCTAGTTAATTATTAAGTAAATCATTTTTATAATGAAAGCTGAGACGGTATCCTATCAAGGTGGTATCCAGAGGGGGGGGGGGTAGGGGGGTATTACGTTTAAATGATAATATCTCGATTTTTTTTTATTGAATGCAAAAAGTTAATTTTTTTTTAATTTAAAGCAGAGACGGCATCCTATCAAGGTGGTATCCAGAGGGGGGGGGGCAGTGAGCTATCATATTTAAATGATAATACCTCGATTTTCTTTTTTGAAAGCAGGGATGCCAATAAGTTAATTAATTTTTTTTATTTAAAGAAGAGACGGTATCCTATCACGATGGTATCCAGAGGGGGGGGGGTATAGGGAGTTATTATATTTAAGTGATAGTACCTTGATTTTTTTTTATTGAAAGTAGGGATGCCAAAAAATTGAAAAGTTTACAAAAATTAACAAGATTTCTGTGAGTTATACTTGATACAGCACTTGCATGGTTTTATCGTCCAAAAGGAAAGGGACATTTGCGTCCAACCCGTTTTTTTTCTTATTGATGAAACGGGTTTAATTTGAAAACATTCATTCATAAGTACCAGGCAGGTTCACACTAAAACGAATTGATGTAGAAAGCGATATCGACATCCCCACCTAACGTTGCGCTCAAGTGACAATGGCGCCCTTGGTCCAGTGCCCAAGTTACGTTAAAAGGCCAGGTCATAATAAAAGCTTTCAATTTGGGAGGTTCAAGGAGGAGTCTTTGACAATCTTATGACCTCGGGGTACTAGATGTTGCAACGTTCTTACGTATCTACAGTGGTTTAAAAAATTCGATCACCCCACAAATGATTACCAAAAATATGCACAAATATAACAAATGTAACATTTGGAATATTATAACACTTTTTTCAAAGCTTTGAAGAAAAGCAAAAAAGGCTAAATACCCCTAACTACGCTTGGAAGCTATTTAAAAAAAAAATCTTTGGAGATTTCCATGGAAATGACCATAGCAGAAGATTTGAGCCTGGGTGGGGATTAAAGAGGAGTCTCTGAGTATTTTGACCACAGGTGACTCATTATTGCGACTTTCTTAAATTTGGTAATTTTTGTGAGCGTTTTGAAATCAAAGCTTAAACTCAATAACTGATACAAAGTGTCCTAACATTTTGCTTTGATTAAAAGTGACGAATTAGGATGAAAATCTCAACATCTTTCTGGAGCTACTTCAGTCTGCATATTATTTCATTTAATTACATTTAAAACGGATGAGATTTTCATTTTTTACCTACGAAAATAGCTGGCTTTTCATTTTTCTTCATACCGAATCAAACCATTGATTCGGTGTTTACGAATCAATGGTTTACCGGCGGTAAATTTTTTCATAATGCCCTTTGCCTATATCTGTTTTGTCACCTTTAAAACAGTTGAAATGGGTGAATTTGTTATTGATTTTTTGCTCTTTTGGATTCCTTAAAAGCCTTCTTGTGTTAAAAACTGGTTTTAATAACAATTTAAAAAGATGCATTTAAAATTTTTTTTGGCTTCTTTATAGAATATATGTCATGTAGGCTAAGGCTGAACTGCTGCTTTTTATTGCTTTTGGCTGCTCTTTTGTATTTTATTCATTTTTTTCTTTTGGGGATTCATTCCAAATTATAAAATTATGAATACCTAATATCAGTCAAATTATAAACTGCATCTAAAAGGAGTAAGTTTATCAAACTGAAAAATAGATGATGAACACTTCACTTGAGAACAATTCAATTACAATGACACAAAAAAACACTTTATGGTTTGAAGTGAATAATTAATTATATATATATATATATATATATATATATATATATATATATATATATATATATATATATATATATATATATATATATATATATATATATATGTATGTATATATATATATATATATATATATATATATATATATATATATATATATATATATATATATATTTATATATATATATATATATATATATATATATATATATATATATATATATATATATATATATATATATATATATATATATATATATATATATTATATATATATATATATATATATATATATATATATATATATATATATATATATATATATATATATATATATATATATATATATATATATATATATATATATATATATATATATATATATATATATATATATATATATATATATATATATATATATATATATATATATATATATATATATATATATATATATATATATATATATATATATATATATATATATATATATATATATATATATATATATATATATATATATATATATATATATATATATATATATATATATATATATAATGCATATGTATATGCTTGGGTAACAAATAGTATCTTTCGGTTAATAGAGCCGTTTTCGGGTTTGAAGTGAATAATTAATTATGTATATATATATATATATATATATATATATATATATATATATATATATATATATATATATATATATATATATATATATATATATTTATATATATATATATATATATATATATATATATATATATATATATATATATATATATATATATATAATGCATATGTATATGCTTGAGTAACAAATAGTATCTATCGCTTATGTGCAAAAGAAACGAGTAGCATATATTCATGAGGTTTTTAGAGATCGCGTCTCTCTTTGATTTAATGTTTCAATGTTTCAGGTTTCTAGTGTCAGCCCCTGCAGCTAATTCTACGTTTCCAAGCATCTCTGCTAATGAGCCTGGTGTTGTTTACAAATGCACTTTTGGTGCCCTCGGTGGAGATTCCTGTAGTCCCCTTCTGATTGGAAGTAAGTAGGCTGAACCAAACAGGGTTAGAAAAAGAGAAAGAGAGACAGAGAGAGAAAGAAAGAAAGAGAGAGAGAGAGAGATTATTTCTTTATTATTTCATTGTAAAAAGTGTTCTTTATTTTCATTGGTTTTCCTCTGTGACATATTTTTGTAAGCATGCCGTGTTATTCCTTAAATTGTGTTTATTCCTTTCCATTCCTTTATTCCTGTAGAAAAAGACAGACCTGTCTTTACTGTAGGCAACGCTCTAGCGTCGCCTATAGTTAGGGTTGATAAGCCTTCAGTGCATCATTTATTATTTTTTTCCCCAGAGCCACTTTATATGAAAGAGTTAGTCGCAAAACCATCGAAGAGGCTATCGAAAACAGGGCATGCTGAGGGGAATTTTGAAAAGTCATTGGAGGAGTATTATAAGATAACCTTATTCAGAATAGTTAAAGGTCCAATAACTGTGCCTCCCAGGATGACATAGCCTCCCACAGCCCTCGAGGCAAGGGCTGTAAATTTTGCAACCCCTCCCTCAAATAAAAAATTGGATGTGCAATTTGGATGTTGAAAAGTAATCGGAGGGCAACTGGCCCCATAACCCTCGCACTTTTAAGGGGCCTCCCCCCAAAAAACCTGATAAATTTTGAGATAGCCATCTTGTTCAGAATTGTCAAAAGGTCCAATATCTATGCTTCTGGGAATGGCATGACCCCCGCAACCCCCGAGACAATGGTTTTGATTTGTACGATTTGCGTATTGTTCATATATAGGATGTATTATTAATAAATGAAGGAATGTTTGATCATGGGTGGCTCTACAAAAGCTAATCATTACTTGTGACTATGACTGTGACTGCAACAACTTGAGACTAAGACTGATGTTGGGACTATTTGTGACTGTGATTGTGACTACTTACGACTGTTACTGCTTGTGACTGTAGCTACCCACGACATATGACTACTTGTGACTGAAACTGTTTGCGACTATGACCACAACTACTTACAGCTGCAGTTACTACTAACTGTGACTATTTGCAGCAGTAAATATGACTGCTTAAGACTGTGACTGCTTGTTACTGCGATTAGTTAAGACTGCTGCTACTAGTAACTGCAGCAACTTACGACTGCAATGGGGACTACTTGTCACTGTAACTATTTGCAATTGCGCCTGCAGCTACGTGTGACTGCGACTATTATTAATGCTACTCCGATAAAGTGAGTGTGGTAATTATCGAGGCATTAGTCTGGTCTCTGTAGATAGTAAATTACAAAGTTTTAAGAGAAGAGCAGTGCGGATTTAGAAAAGGTAGAGAATGTGTCGACCAAATTTTCACTCTTAGGGTAATAATTGAGAAGCGCCTGAGTTTTCAAACGCCTTTGGTCCACAGTTTTATAGGTTATGAGCAAGCGTTCGATTCTGTTGATAGAAGAGCTTTAGTAAAGGTTTTATCCTTGTATGATATACCAGACAAATACAATAAAGTGATTAGTACTATGTACGAGAATAATACTGCTGCGGTTGAGGTAGGAAATGAGGCTAGCAGCTGGTTTTGTATTAAATCAGGAGTTAAGCAGGGCTGTGTTCTATCCCCCTTTATATGGATTATTTTGATGGACTTAGTTTTGAGGAGCACAGGAAAGGCAATGAGAGACCACGGAATCAAATGGGGAGGAAAAAGTCTCCTGGACTTGGATTATACTGATGATTTAAGCATCCTAGAAGAAAGTGTGAGCAAAATGAATGAAATTTTAGAGGTTTTGTGAGTTCAGTGTGCTAGAATTGGATTGAAAATTAATGTTAGGAAGACTAAGTCACTAAGGCTAAGAATAAGTGAAGATGAAAAGGTGACGTTGGGTAATGAAAAGATTGATCAGGTGGGCAGCTTCACTTACCATGGTAGAATTATTAGTAAAGATGGTGGGAGCAGGGAAGATGTTAAAAATAGAATAGCCAAGGCTCAGGGTGCTTTTTCACAGTTAAAAAAAAGTCTGGAAGAATAGGAAGATAAGTCCACAAACCAAGATTAGAATATTAGAAGCTACAGTGATGACAGTGGTCAAATATGGCTCTGAAGCATGGACGCTCCGAAAAGCGGATGAAGATTTGCTAGATGTTTTCCAGAGAAATTGCTTAAGGCTGTTCTGGGTACCCGGCTGATTGACCGTATTTCAAACAATAGGCTATACGAAAAATGTGGTTCAATACCGCTTTCTAGGGCTATAAAGAAAGAAAGGTTGAGGTGGCTAGGGAATGTTGTGCGGATGAAGAATGACAGATTGCCGAAGATAGTTCTTTTTGGCCAACCATCTAGGGCTAAACGGAAAGCAGGTCGTCCCCGTCTCGGGTGGGAGGACGTCATAAAGAAAGATTTAAAGGAAATGGGAGCTTCGTGGGCGGGTGTAAAAAGGGAGGCTTTGAATAGATGGGGGTGGAGGAGGAACGTGCGTAGCTGTGTTGGCCTCAGGCGACTTGGTGCTGCGGTGAGTTGTTAGTAGTAGTAGTAGTTGGCACTGTCATCTGTTAGCTCTTGCGTTGAGTTGACCCCAATGCGCTAAACTAAAATATAAATTAGTGGCAAGGAACCCCTAAAAATGAGAGAAAAAATTAAATTGAACATTTCGATTGGTTTGAACCTTGTATTATCGATTCCTCGGGCCCAGAATATATATATATATATATATATATATATATATATATATATATATATATATATATATATATATATATATATATATATATATATATATATATATATATATATATATATATATATATATATATATATATATATAATACAATAATAACAAGTACAATAAATATAAAAAATAAATCTATCTCGTCAAAAATATATATCTAAATAAATAAAAATAAACAGAGAAGACACAAACTGTGGTTCCTCATTCTTCCCTCCCAGTAAACACTTCTTTAATCTTTTCTTAAATTGCTGTATATGTTCAGCAGCCTTAGTACTTGCCGGAAGCTCATTCCAGTCACTTTGTCTCAAATGGCGAATCGTAAATCCTGCCCGAGTAACCTGCCTATGCTCAATCGCAAGGTTATCCACATTTCTAGTACTATACTCATGTAAGCAAGCAACTATTACTCTTGTAAAAATGAGAAATAATATCTGGACAAATATCATTCCAACATTGATATACAAAAATTGCAGTCTGATAATCCCTCATTTGTCCAACATTCATCACTCTTAACTTTCTGTAGCACGTCTTTGTATCATTAAAATCTTTCACGTATTCTTGAATTATTCTCACAACTTTATCTTGTAAAATTTGGATACGTCGATTATAATTAAAGTCGAAATTATTAGTCCATAAAACATAACCATAAAAAATACAAGGAGTAACTATTGCATGAAATAAAAAAAGTAACATTTTATTCGGAAGAAAATTTTGCAAACGACGAATAATTCCAACTCCTCTAGCCATTTTAATAGCAAATAAATCGCTGTGCAGTTTCCAAGATAAATTACAATCAAACAGTTCGTGGTAACGAACTGTAAGTAATGAGCGACCCGGCTCAATAGCAACCGAAATTCTAAAAAATGGAATTTTGGTAGCAATAGATACATCAAAGTTATTGTGGTTATAAAAACATCGAAATATTTTATGCTGATTTCCAATATATAAGTTTCATAGAGTTTAGTCTTACCCATCAAAAGTTAGGAACCTGAGAAAATTTGCCTTATTTTCGAAAAAAGGGAAAACACCCCCTTAAAGTCATGCAATCTTAAGAAAAATTGCAACATCAGATTCAGCGTATCAGAAAACCCTACTGTAGAGGTTTTAAGTTCCTATCTGCAAAAATGTGAAATTTTGTATTTTTTGCCAGAAGAAAGATCACGGATGCGTGTTTATTTGTTTTTTTTTTCACCAGGGTGATCGTATCGAGACAATGGTTCTAGAATATTGCAAGAGGACTCATTCGAACGAAAATCAAAAGCCCTAGTGCCTTTTTTAAGTGACCAAAAAAATTTAATAGTTGAAAGTGATTGGAGGGCAACTCACACCACTACCACGCCCGCCATTTCTCCAAACACACCCAATCAAAATTTTAAGATAACCATTTTGTTTAAAGTAGTTGAAAGGTCCGAAAATTATGTCTTTAAGGATGACAAATCCTCCGTAGCCCTCTGAGCAAGGGGGCATATAAGTTATGCCATGGGGGCATATAAGGTATATATAGAAAGTGTGATCGTGTACAATTCGAAGGGGGCTCCTTGGATTGGTGATCAGAAGTTCTAGTGCCCTTTTTAAAATTTAGAGTGATCAGAGGCAGGATACCCCCCTCCCCCGCGCACCTGGTACTTTTCTGAAATGCATCTGATAAAAATACTGAGATGGCCATTTGTTGTAGTAAAAACTTCGAAAAAAGCTAATTCGATTGGAAATTGAAATGGCTAGTGCCCTTTTTAATAGTCGAAAGTGTTTGGAGGGCAACTAACCCCCTTCCCGCGCCCAGAATTTCCCCAAACCCATCCAATCAAAATTTAGAGATAGCCATTTTGTGTAGCGATGAAAATTTTTATGTGACTATAAAAGAAATTGTGGCTATAAAGAAAGGACTGGGCTTAATTGTGGTCATAAATATTGACCGCGTCAAATTTAATATTATGCTCAAAAGTCATGAACTGACACCTTATAAGTTCTCCGATAGCGCCGCTTATAGCGCTAAAGATTGTGCCAACAAGGCTTGCGCCTTTCCTCGAGCTATCTGGAGATCAGATTCCTTGGGAAAGTACCATGGAGATATGCGAACTAATTACCTGTTATTAGACTAGATGCAGACATACAAAATGAAATAAACTCAGGTAAAAGGTAATTGATTTATTGAAACTTATATATTTAGGTGAACAGCAGTGGGTCACTTCAAATGAGAACAACGGTGACTGAGATACAACAATGAAAGAATTGCAAAGCTCGAACGTCAAAATAATTCTATCTAAATGGTCCTGAGTCTCACTTACGAATAATCTCAGAAAGCACATTAACCCCACTATTAAACGTAGTTTTTTGTCCTGCGCTCTAAGAGCTGGCTCACAATTGGCTCAAGTGGCCGAAGGATGCGAACCCTTCGTCCAATAAATTGTTTTAAATATTTCTGATGATTCAAACGTTCAAACGGCTCTTATAATTTAAACTTTCTTAGAAATATTGTGTGTAGTATCTTTTTTATTACCCACTATCTTAGCGAAATCCAAAGCTTGGATAGCGCCGTTCTTTGTCTGAGGCTAACTGTAATTTTTCTCTTTGCTAATTAAGGACTTTTCTTTCTTTTTGAAACTAGATTTAAACTTAATTAGAGGAAGTCGGAATTATCTTTAGAAAGAAGGAACTTTATTTTTGTATTTTATATATATCGCATTTTACTCACGGTATATATTACCCTTCCCATCAATTAATGACGTCCCGTCATTAGGATTTGCTTGCCTTTGGGTTTTTGAAGTGTTCGCAATTTATTAACTATTTATTCTACATAATTTTGATTGACATTGTATTATTTCATGTTTATATTTTGGCTTACTCAGGAGTGCTAAAAATTTTCTCTATTACTTTTCTTAATTTGTTCTACATCTCTATCTAAAATTCGTCTACCGGACTAAGATTATTCATGGTTCTAGCCTAGCTACTATACTAAAGATTTTTTTTCTACATCTAACACTGATTACTTCTACATTTTCAACAAGGCTGGGGCTATTCTACCTCCATCTAAGATTTTTTTTGAATTCACTTTTTACAAGGCTTTTTTTGATTTTGCCGTCTATATGGCACTATGCTTTCTATCTACCCTACATTAAATGAATAGCTCTACAACGCCACATATAGCTCTATCAGAACATCTAACGCTACATACAAGAACGATTTAAAACACACAACATTGGGTTTACCATGTTCACTGGTAACATTAAAACACTTTCACTTGGGATGTTTGCTACGCAACGTTAATGATAGGATATTGGGATTTATGAGTTATCAAAGTTATTAAGAAGTAACATATTTAAATTCACATCTATTTCATGACCATTCGAGTCTTTAGTGTACTCAATCCTTCTGTTGTAAATTATTGTCCTTCACTCTTTTCGTCTTGGCAAAAATTTTTAAAGCACTTACAATATAGTTTCTTCATGGAAGAGTTCGAGCATTATTGTGTTCACACGATGAGCTTTCTCTAATTGTCAATTGGGAAATGATGCTTCCAACTACAGCGTTCATTATGCTATCAGAGTTCATTCTCACCTGCTTTTTGATAGTTCATAGGGTGCCTTATCATCAAGGGGTCGAACACTGGGAGTGCGTTTATTTTTTTCTCAGCATATCATTTTTGGGATATTTTGAGGCACATAGAGAATGTATTCTCGCATAAAATTGTTAATTTGTGTCTCTTATAAAATTGTTAGCTCGTGGCTTGCGTCTATTAACATTTGCGGTGAGTCCTAGGTTAATCACGGGGGAATTGAAGTTTGGATTTGGGACAGGTCGA
The DNA here is from genome assembly GCF_049724085.1 of Artemia sp. Qi Xiang Cuo. Classification (NCBI taxonomy): domain Eukaryota; kingdom Metazoa; phylum Arthropoda; class Branchiopoda; order Anostraca; family Artemiidae; genus Artemia; species Artemia sp. Qi Xiang Cuo. The sequence goes on along the minus strand of NC_142802.1, from coordinate 12,205,187 downwards.
CATCAAACTATAGTGACTCCTTTAACATATTGTATTTAACATGTGGGAGGGGTATATTGTCACTGAGGGGTTGGTCACTGGGGTTAATTTTGGTTTCTAGGTCCATTTTTCAGAAATTATCTCGTAACATTTATGGGATAACAGAGATATGAACTTTCCACACAGAGGGGTTACGACGGATTCCGAGGGATGGTCGAAAGGGATTCGATGCGTAAGTCTGTGACACATAAATAGTTTTTGGGGTCATCAAATATCATAACTATACGGTCATATGGTATATGGGTCCATAATGATTATCAAAGGCGATATTTATGTACTTATATCTTGTACTGGTCGATGGGTTTCTCAGAATTTATGTGATTATGTAGTTTGATAATGCACTGGATACTGAGATTCAAATACAATGTTACCTGATACGTAATATAGTTCATGGTAGAGGAAACAACGATCAAAACGTAACTGTAATTTTCGTAGACGTATCTGGGATGAAAATTGCCTGGAGTGTATGGTGAGTACTGTTCGTTGGTTGAGGTATTATGAAAGTAGACGCTACTAGGTTGTATCTGCACTGGAAAATTCATTTTAATGCTCGATATCCACTGTGCCAGTCTACTTCCCGTAATAAAAATAACGAGACAGAATCACACGTTCTTTAAAGTAAATACTCATAGTACAAATAAGTCACGCATCGATTGGGTACATGATTTTTACGCTACAAGACAGAGTTAAATAAATACACTAATATTAGTACACAAAATGAAATTTTTATCATGTTGGTTGTAATATATATTTAAAGTTCCCATTGGGAAGTTCAATACATAGAAGTTTCTTCTAAGTTGTTATAGCCTAACGACGATATAAAAGATTAATTCTTTAACTTTAAGCGTGGTCTCTCATTGTGCTTTCTAATATAAACTACTACATACACTTTATTTTAACTTCTTTCAACACTTAGCTAATTTTACATTAGATTTAAAATAATCATTTAAACAGAGTTTATGCTACATGATTAATTTTGAGGTCTCATTTTACAACATATTTTATGCCTGCATTGTTCATGCACGTCCGTGCTGTTTAAGAAACGCATGTTGGAGCGTCGTAACCGCACAGTTTTACGTAAACGATACTACAATGAGGGAACAAGACATAGCAAGGACGAGTGGAGATCTCTATACCACTCGTTTTCTAATGTCTTCCCTATTTCTTGGCTTAGACGTTCTCATGGGGTTCCGGGTTTAACCTCTGCATTTCAGCTGTTTCCCCGTGTTCTTCTCTTGGTTTTCATCCTTTTTAGTCTCAGGATTTTTCCATAATTAAAAGTCAATAGGGTTCTCATGGTCAGGGATATCACGAATAGGAAACATACGGCCAGTAGCATGTTCCACCAGAAATTGGTTGAGAACAATCCGTATCTATTATCCACATACGTTAATCTCTGGTTTTCATTTGTAAATAGGGGAATCTGAGAATCTAATGCTTCTCTTATTTTTGTAAGCTTTAGTGTCCCTTTATTCTTTTCTATTTTGGGCCATATCGAGGTTTTCATTCCTCGTTTTCTATATTGGGAATAGTTAACAACAGGTTAATTGCCTTGAAGTTGGTTATTTTGGGACTTATTATCTTTGTGCTCGTGGTAATTAACGGCATTCAAACAGTTGACTCTTTGGTTATGAGTCGACACCCTTGTTTTATGGTTATCGCACCCACATTTTGTAGCAGTAATTCTGTTTTGTAACTCGGGTTTATTCTTTCTGTATTATTATAACAAGACAAAGTTCCAACAGTTTCTCTTGGAACAGAAAATAACCAAAGATCAGATCTAAGGTGTATGAATATTTCTCGTTTAGTACTTCCTATCACGGCTTCTTTCAGTTGGACTGGATACATCGTACTGGAATGGTACGGGTAGACTTTTTATATTAAAGGAAATTATTTGAATTAATTATATGCAACTTTTTAATTAGAAATTGTTTTCGGGAACTGATACATGTTGAACAGACGATATCAGACGGTTTTGATTCATGCGAAGCCATGATATATATTGAACAAAATTTTTCTACAGCATTGATATAATTGTATAATTTTTACTTATAAATTAAAATTTTTTAAATGATTATTCCTTTATGACGCCTATCCATTAAAATCTTTTAATCCTATACTGATTAAGTGTAATTCCATCTATCGGGTTTTTTAACCGTTCTACCCGATTGTGTCATTAGTTTCTCCTCGACTTCTTGCGGTTTTTTCTTTTTTGGTTTTTCTAGCGAAATAAGATCAAACTTTTTGTATTGTTTTTTCAAAAATTCTTGCCCTTTTAATTTCGTTTGTTTCGCGTGTGCGGCTGCTGAAGTCGGTCTTGATTTCCCTATTTCTTTAACTATCATATGGTCTGATTCGCCGTCAGACTCTTCGGAAATAGTTTCCGATGATTCTGTATCATAAGTTTTAGAGATTGCACCTTGCATTTTTGATGTATCACCTCCCCTTCCTTCATAAATTTCTACTCCTCTGGAAGTAGAAGTTTTATTCTCTAAATCCTCGCCTTGAGTTTTCAACTCGGGAGATTTGAAAGATTCTTGAGAGCTTTGGGTGGAATCAATAGTTTGTGTGGGGTTCCTCCACTGTTTGAATGCCATGTCTTCAGGGGGATGGGGCATTTTTTGCACTAGGGTTTCCCTCCATGAAGTCCACTGTTTATGCTTGACCTTGGACACAGTTATATCATGATATTGTCCTTGCTGGTCATCCTTGGGAGTTTTTTTCTCGGGCAACGTACTTTGACTCGTTTTTATGGGGAAATTTATTAAATCCATAGCTTCTCGCAGATTTGTTTTAGTTGAATCCTTGGGAGGAGTTTTCTTTACAGTAATACCGTGGGTTTCTACAGCTCTGTTTAGTTCTTCCTGTAAAGACGGGGACCTTTCTATCGGTGTTGCAGAGGAAACCATATCGCCTGGAAATCTTTGGGGAGGACTTGGGATCGAAATTCTATCGGGGGAAAATTTAGTTTTTGGTGATATTGTATAATCTAATTCTCCTGCGCTCGCCGATGAATAACTTTTTGGATCTTTTGTTGTTTTTATTTCAGGAAAAAATCCTGGTATTAGGGATTTTTTCTTAGGAATAACTAGATTTTTCATTGCTAAAAATTCTTCAAAATTTTTCTCATTGCTCTCATCCTCGAAATAGTCTTGCTTGAAATTAAAGGGTTTTAGCTCTGCCAATCTTGATCTAGGGGGATTATTTTCTGCATCTGACGAATCAGTAGAGGAGGGACGCGGTACCCATCTTTCTGGAAATTTGGCTCTTTTTATTCGGCTAACATGTGCCCTGTAAGTTCTTCCCCTATCGTGGTTCTTCATTTTAAAAGTATACTCGTTATCATAATTTTTGACTATTCTGTACGGTGCAGAATATTATCTGGAAAGTTTTTTCCTTCCGTTTTTGTCTCGTTTTAGGTAGACGCAGTCTCCTACTTTGAAATCTATACTCCCCTTGACTTTGGGTTGGTTTCTTAGCTCTTGCTTTACTTTACATTTTTCCAACTCTTGCCTAAGTATTTTATAAGTTTTCCTCATCCTATTTATGAATTCTTGTTTGTAAACCTCCGAGCTATTATAATACTGCCGAGATTCAATAATCTCATTATACGGGATTCTAAAATCACGACCAAAAAGTAAATAAAATGGATTATCTTTAGTTGTTTCTGAATAAGCAGTATTGATCACGTTAGTTAAATAAGGTAAGAATTGATCCCAGTCACTCCTAATGTCTTTTGTATAAATGCTTAATACGTTCGAAAATATTTTATGCCTATTTTCTATTTTACCATTAGCTTGTGGGTGGTACGGAGTTGTCACCATTTTCTCTATATTAAGAAAACTCATTAAGTCTTTTGTTATTTTTGAAACAAATTTGCGTCCATTTTCGCTCAAAGCCTTATTTGGAATGGCAAATTTTAAAAGTAATTTCGTTAACGCCTTACTTGTGGTGTAAGCCCCTTGATTTTTCTGTGCTTTTGAAAAATTAAATCCTGAAAAGTTATCTATAACCGAAAGAATACAAGTATGGCCTCTGCTGGAAACAAGGCTCCGCTGGTTTCGTTTAAGTCAAATGAGATAAAATTGAAGGGGTACTTTGCTACCGGGACCCTTCCCATTGGAGGATTAGTATTAGCCTGGGGGATTTTTCTTAATTTAAATGCTTCGCACTTCCTTACAAATTCTTTAAGTTTTGTTATTGACGACGGCACGTAAAAATATTGTTTTAATTTATGGAAAGTTTTCGTTACTCCTAAGTGTCCACCTGTATCTGAATGAAAATATTCAAATGCAGGCACTATTAAGTTTTGTGGTAATACAGGTATTATTGAGATTTCGTTTCTATTTGTCTCAGCAGTCACGACTCTACATAGTATTTCTTCATCAAGATCATAATAAAAATTATCTATCTCTTTTGTAAGAGTTTTGAATTCATCCGGTAACGCATCGTCATTCACAAAATAATTAATAAGCGCTGAACACATTTCGTCCTTTTTTTGCTTTCTTTTTATATTTTCTAAGGACAGGGGACAATAGTTAACCTTATTTTCTTTTACCGTGTCTTTGACTTTGCTTTTCTTACGTCTATGTTTTCTCTTAGCATTGATAGCGTTAACTTCATTTTCTTCAGCTTCCAACGGAATATTTTCTGGGTATCTACTCAAAAAGTCGCAAGCTGCATTTCGTTTACCTTTTAAATATTCAAATTCGTAATCTAGATCTTGGATTTGCATAATCCATCTAGTTAGAATGCCCGTGGGGTTTTTAAATGTGCGCAGGTACTGCAAGCTTTTATGGTCTGATCGTAGTATAAATTTTCTACCAATCAAATAGTGTCTAAATTTGTCCAAGTGGTGGATTATAGATAATAATTCTAAGTTCGTGGCGGAATAACTACTTTCGCCTTTTGATAAGGTTCTACTCGAATAGCATATGACTTTTTCTATTTGTTTTTGTTTAGGCGTTCCTTCTAGAGGATTAGGGTTTTCTACAGGGATTATTTGCGAAAGAATAGCGCCAATACCCTTTGAACTAGCATCAGTTGTGACCACAAATTGTCCGTTTTCGAAATTAGGTAGTAATAATATTGGTTCAGAAATGAGTGCCTTTTTGAGATGGTATAGGGAAGTCTGAGCTTCCTGGGACCACGTAACATTTTGGGAGTTCCCTTTAGTTAAATCCGTGAGGGGTTTCGCAATTTGGGCATAATTGCGCATGAATTTTCTAAAGTAGCAAGCGAGACCTAAAATTCCGCTTAATTCTTTCATGGTTCTAGGGGGTTTGAGGTTTTCAACACATTTTATTTTATCAGGGTCTGGGGATATCTCTCTTTGTTTTACTGCTACCCCTAAAATTTATTTTTAGGTTGAAATAAATTTACTTTTTCAGGCCGGCATTTTGAATTACCCTGTCTGAATTTCTCGAACACCTTAGCTAATGTCGCTAAGTTTTGTTCAGTGTTTTCCCCCACGCATATGACATCATCAACAAAATGAATGATATTCTTTAATCCTCTTAACAGGTGTAATTGGGGTCTACATAGCGCCGTTGAACTTGTTTTAAGTCCAAAAGGTACCCTTAAGTATTCATATGAACCACATTCAGATGCTGAAAACTCAATTTTATGGACATCTTTTTCGGCTATTTTCACTTGGTGGTAGCCTTGGGTAAGGTCCAAAGAAGTAAAAATTTGTTTTTGCTTGAAATTGAGTCAAGAATTTCATCTATTTTTGGTAGAGGAAATTTATCGCTAACTACTTGTTTGTTGAGGGCTCTATAATCTACTACAAGTCTAAGATCTCCATTCTTTTTTGATACTAAGATCACTGGTGCACTATACGGACTTATACTTGGGCGTATAATTTAATTTTTTTCTAATTCATGGATTTTATTTTTTTACCATTCTTTGTGCTTATATTGCACACGATACAACTGTTTTACAACAGGATTACCAGTTGATAAAATTGTATGCTAAGCATCCGGAGTTGACTAGATGTCCTCTCCGGATGTAGAAAACGCGTCCTAAAAAGAAATTGGCAAGCCGCATAATTTGTTTTGAGTGATTTGTCCTCAACGTGGCCCACACCATACTCGTTTAAGAATGGCGAGTTGGCCAGGGGATATTCGTTAAGAGAGTTGTTATTACCGTTAACTGGGTTTGTGTAAAGATTTTAACATGCATTTAAATCATTCTCTGATAAAACTTGGATTTGAACTAAACACGCCCCCTTTTTTATTGTAATTGTATCATTTTCGTGGTTATTAGTTGCCCAAATAAAACCTTCTCCTTTGTCGCAAGATATAATCCGGTCTTCGAGTAGCATATTTTCAGTAATTTCATTTGATGGGGTCGCAAACCATATTTTGGATTTGCTAACAATTTGTTCAATCATCTGTGATATTTGAATTTACTGCATCGTTTTGGGAGGGAGTCTTGTTTTCATTATCGTGAATCCTTAATATTTCTCTTTATTTTCATTGTTTATTAGATTCATACTGGCGCTATGCTGCGCCATTGCGGCATCTTGCGGCGTCACGTTGGGTTTTACTATGTTTTTCCATAATTCCGCTATTATCTTAATTTCGTTTGACCTTTACTGTCGCATATCTCCTATTTTTATTTTCGCAGATTCAATACCCTTATTTTTAAAATTTACTTCATCTCTGCAATGTCTCTCAGCATAAGTGAGCAAATTTCCAACTATGCCATGTCCTTTTTGCGAGACATGAGGTTCATAATATTGCGACATTATACCACCAGAAATTTTGTTTACTGTTAAGTTGTTTTCGTAACCTCTGTTAAGATTTCTTAAGGCAGAAATTTCTTCCCCTACCTTAGCCGGGTAGACAAGCTTTTCATGAGCCACAGCTAATAGTATTTTATTAGACCTTAAGAAATTTGCGCCTATAATTGCTTCGTAAGGAAAGTTATCGCATATTATAAAATTTGTCGGAAAGATCCTATTGTCCCTTTTTACGTTTAGGCAAATTGAACCTCTTGCATCCAATTTTTGCCCTGTCACACTAGTTAAATTGGGATTATTAGGGTTCCTCTGTCGCCTAATATGCAGAGGCAACATATTAAATACGCATGAGCTTATGATATTAACTGTAGCTCCGCTGTCAACTAAGCCTTAAAGTAAACGTTTTCTACACAAAAATCATTAAATATAGGTAACTTGTTAATACTATCACTACAAGACGGAACTAGTATCAGTTTGGACCTATTAAATATTCTGGGCAACCTCCAGGTCTAATTTATATTTCTGAGGGGCCTGAAACGTTTCCCTGGTGATTTTTTTGAGACATATGACATATGAGGTTCCGTATGCATATTTAATTGATTTACGTCCTTCTGCCTTCGCCATATATTATTATGGTAACTTGGATGTCTTGCGTCAATGCCGCTTGCTGGCGCTGACTGCCAATGCCATTGGCTTGCAAAATTTTCATTTCCCGTTGGCAATTTTTCGTGATTTCTATATAGCATTCTCGCATTATATTGGCTTAGGCGAGTATTTGGGTTTTCAAATCGGTAATAAATTTGTTTATTGGGGGGAGGGTTATACAAAATTTGTTGGTACGCGTTGTAAGGTACTGATTGGCGCAATCTTTCCTGGCTATTGCTTAGTGCACCACCGGCGCTAAAATTTGTTCTTCCGAACAAATGGTTGCCGTAATTTTGCGTACTACCGACAGCAATTCTTGGTATGCGATTGGGGACATAACGGCACTCTCTCGCGATATGCCCAACACGATTACAAATATAGCACCTTATTATTGTAGGGTTATTTTCGTAACTGGATTGTTTGACAGGCTGAAAACGTACTATTTTCTGCCTATCAGGTTCTTGCGTTTTGTTTCTTTGTGGTACTGGGGAGTTATCCCTTGAAAAGAAATTGGGAGACGCCTGATCTCCCTTGAAGATTAGGTTCGCGTTTGAATCGCCTAGGCTATTTATTTTTGCTTTACTGTGATTTGCGACCATCGTGTCGACTTCGATCAGTCGATCTACCTCCTGAACTGCAAGATCCAACTTCTGAATATTTTTGGATATTACCATTCTATATAGTTTTGGGGATATCCCTTGCAAAAAAGTATTTAGTGTGACTTTTTCATACAGTTGTCCTGAACCTATTCCGTATTTTGCCTCTACTGAAATGCGTATATTATCAAAATATTCTCTTATATTTTGTGAATAGTCAAAGGACATCATTCCGTGTTTTAATTTATTTATGGAACTGGTTTCCATAAATTTGTCTTTAAATGCTTTTAACAATGTCTCCACCGTATTCATTAGCAAGTTGGCCTCGTCACCTATAGTATGTTCAATCTGCTTCAGAAAGGTTAAGGCCTGGCTTTTGAATACTAATAGAAGCATTTCGACTAAAGTTCTTAGCTCTGTTTTTGTTAGGTCTAGAAACTGGGTCAATTGGATATTAAATTCGTCAATATCTGACTGACCACTGTACTGAGGGATAGACTTTGCTATTTCTATATTTTTCGCGGCCAACTTTTGCGCCATTAATTTTTCTTCTAAATCCTCTGGCATTTTTTTTTGCTTTTGAATAACTCGAAATAAATTTATTTTTTCACTTAACCTATTTCGGGGGAGGCTATTATCTCTTATGAGACATTTTAAAGGGTTTCCTGTAGTAGCTTAGCGGTTATAGGCTTAATCACTTTACTTATGTGTCTGTATCTCTCCAATAATTAAATTCAAATTACAAAGTTTATAGCGTAATTAGTTCGCAAGTTTTCCTCCAATTTCCAACTGCGCCATTTGTAGCGATGAAAATTTTTATGTGACTATAAAGAAATTGTGGCTATAAACAAAGGACTGGGCTTAATTTTGGTCATAAATATTGACCGCGTCAAGTGTAATATTATGCTCAAAAGCCGTGAACTTACACCTTATAAGTTCTCCGATAGCGCCGCTTATAGCGCTAAGGATTGTGCCAACAAGGCTTGCGCCTTTCCTCGAGCTATCTGGAGATCAGATTCCCTGGGAACGTACCTTGGAGATATGCGAACTAATTACCTGTTATTAGGCTAGATGCAGACATATAAAATGAAATAAACACAGCTAAAAGGCAATAGATTTATTGAGACTTATATATTTAGGTGAACAGCAGTGGGTCACTTCAAATGACAACAACGGTGACTGAGATACAACAATGAAAGAATTGCAAAGCTTGAATGCCGAAATAATTCTATCTAAATGATCCAGAGTCTGATTTACGAATAAATTCAAAAAGCACTTTTACCCCACTATCAAACGTAATTCTTTGTCTTGTGCTCTAAAAACTGGCTCACAATTGGCTCAAGCGGCGCAAGGATGCGAACCCTTCGTCCAATAAATTATTTTTAATATTTCTGATGATTCAAACGTTCACACGGCTCTTATAATTTAAACTTCCTTAGAAATATTGTTTGTAGCATCTTTTTTATTACCCACTATCTTAGCGAAATCCAAAGCTTGGATAGCGCCGTTCTTTGTCTGAGGTTAACTGCAATTTTTCTCTTTGCTGATTAAGGACTTTTCTTTCTTTTTGAAACTAGATTTAAACTTAATTAGAGGAAGTCGGAATTATCTTTAGAAAGAAGGAACTTTATTTTTGCATTTTAAATATATCGCATTTTACTCACGGTACATTTGTTCAAGTTAATTGAAAGGTTCGTAAACTATGTCTTTGAGGATGACGACCCCCCTCCCCACAGCCCTCAGGGTAAGGGTTGTAAGTTATGGCTCCCCCACATCCTCGTATTTTCACGATCACGATCGTATTTTGAAAGGTTGCAAGCTATGTTCTGGGGGCATGTAAGGTTTCATAGGCAGCGCAATAGCGCTGCCTAAGTAAGAGCGATATGGGCAAAATGCACTAATTTTTTTTGGGTTTTAGACCAGGGCACTTCGTATCGAAGAATTGTCGTAGAAACTTCGAAAATGGCTCATTCGATTGGACATTATAAGGGCCTGTGCCCTTTTTAATAGTCAAAAGTCATTGGAGGGCATCTAACCCCTCCTCCCACGCCCACTATTACCCATAACACGTTCAATCAAAATTTTGATATAGTCATTTTGTTCAACATAATTGAAAGGTCTGCAAATTATGTCTTTCAGGATGACAACCCCCCACAGCCCTCAGGAAATTGTTGTAAGTCATACCCCGGGGGCATATAAGGTACATATAGAAAGGTTGATCGTATAAACTTCGGAGGGGTCTCATGTTATTGGTAATCAGACATTCTAGTGCCCTTTTTAAGATTCAGAGTTAACGAAGGGTGGATATCCCCCCACACCTCGTATTTTTCCATAATTTATCCGATAGAAATTTTGAGATGGCCATATGTTGTCGTAGGAACTGCGAAGAGAGCTCGTTCGATTGAAAATTGGAAGGGCTTCTGCCCTTTTTAAAAGTCGAAAGTGATTGGAAGGTAACTAACCCCTCCTCCCACGCCCACCATTTTCCCAAACACATCCAATCAAAATTTTGAGATAGCCATTTTGTTCAATGCAGTTGAAAGGTCCAAAAATTATGTTTTTGATGATGAAACCCTCCACCCCACACATTCCTCAGGGCAAGGGCTATAAGCTATGCCCTGGGGGAGTATAAGGTATCATAGGAAGCACAATAGCGCTACCTAAGTAAAGAACGATGTGGGCACAATGCATTATTTTGTTTATTATTTTTCTTTGGTTTTAGACCAGGGCACTTCGTATCGAAGGAGTTGTCGTAGAAACTTCAAAAAGGATTCTTTCAATTAGAAATTCAATGGCTAGTGCCCTTTTCAATAGTCGAAAGGAATTAGAGGGGAACTAATCTGCCTCCCACGCCCCCCATTTCCCCAAACACATTCAATCAAAATTTTGAGAAAGCCATTTTATTCAACGTAGTTGAAAAATCTGGAGATTATGTATTTGAGGATGAAATTCCCCCTAAAGCCCTCAGAAAAAGGTTGTTGGTTACGTCCTGGGGGCATATAAGGTTTATATATAGAAAGGGTCTTCGTATAAACTTCGGAAAGGCTTATTAGTAGAGATGCCATAATATCTCCCACGATTACACCACCCCTTCGAATCCCAATCCGGACACTTTTTTTTAAAACTCCCACGATTACACCACCCCTTCGAATCCCAATCCGGACACTTTTTCTTAAAACTCCCAGCGGGAGTCCATATATGGGCATAGAATACTGTACCCACACCATATATGGGCATAGAACCACGTGGTTTATGGACTTTGTCAGTGAGAATTTGAAAAACAGGAATTTTGTCACATTTATGGATGGTTTTATGGATTTTGTCAGTGAGAATTTGAAAAAACAGGAACTTTCTCACATTTTTGTATGTTTTTATGGTTTTTGTCAGTGAGAATTTGAAAAACATGGGCTTTCTCAAATTTTTTTATTTTTTTATTGTTTTTGTCATTGAGAATTTGAAAAACCTGAACGTTGTAACAATTTGTAATGTTTTTATGGTTTTTGTAAGTTAGAATTTGAAAAAAAAGGAACTTTGTCACATTTTTTTATGTTTTTATTGTTTTTGTCAGTGAGAATTTGAAAAAACAGGAACTTTGTCACTGAGAAAACCATAAACCACGTGGTGCTGTCACGATTCAGAACACCTGTGCTGTCAACCTCAATTCACCTATCGTGAATCAATAATTCCCCTTAGAAACAACAAATTAATTTCCCATTTCCTGACAGATCAATCAATCAATGACATCATCTGTCAGACTTTAAAAATTTTCGCCTAGAAACATTTCTCCAGGAATAGATCCAAGTCATTAATGTCTTCGCCTCGGGAACAGTTGTACTGGTCGAACTCCAAAAGATATTAATAACCAAAGGCCATGGAAACAATTAGGCAAGAAACATCTTAGCGATGAATTGTTTTAGCGCGCGAAATGCTTTCATATTAATTTGAAATGCGTTAGCGCAGAGATGCCAATAACAAAGGAACACGCTGAATTTACGTTTAGGGATTATTTGGGCGAAACCGTTTTAGACAGGTTATGGAACTATTTCGGCGAAACAGATAGAGACATTTTAAAAGAAGATTTTTGAAGAGATTTTAGAGGAGAATTTAATGGTGAAACTCTGTGGTCGTTATAATACACAAGCTTCATTTGAACAGTGTTGTGAGGTCCTCTAACCCAACCCCAAAGGGTTCCGATCCTCCTACCCCAACCCCGAAGGAAGCCCCCGGTCCTCAAAGCCCCCTAAGCTCCCAAAGGGCCCCCGACGCCCCCAAAGGCCCACCCAGACCCCCAAAGGCCATCCCCAGGCCCCAAATGTCCCCCAGGCCCCCAACTGTCCCCCCGTACCCCCAAAGGCCCTCCCTGTGCCCCAAAGGTCCTCCTCCGCTCCCCCAAGGCCCATCGAGCTCCCAAAGCACCAACGGGGGCCCAAAGGCCCTCCCCCGGTCCCCAAAGGCCCATCGAGCTCCCAAAGGACCAACGGGGTCCCAAAGGCCCTCCACCGGTCCCCAAAAGTCCCCCAGTCACCCACAGGCCCTCCCTGTGCCCCCCAAAGGCCCCCCAAGCTCCCAAAGGATCACCGGCGCCCCCAAAGGCCCACCCAGACCCCCAAAGGCCATCCCCGGGCCCCCACAAAGGGAATATTTACTGACCTTCAGTTGTTGTGATTTTAAAAGTTCTGCTTTTGTTTTATAAAATAATAGCCTAAAATGCCTCAAACTGTTTCACCCATAGAGACACATACACAGAGACACACACACAGAGACACACACAGAGACACACACACAGACACAAACACACAGAGAGACACACACACAGAGACACACGCACACAGAGACACACTCAGAGACACACACACAGAGACACACACACAGAGACACACGCACAGAGACACACACAGGCTGTGGTTTACCTTGTCAGAGTTACATTTTCTTGATATTTTCAATGTTCCTTTTGAATTTCTTTCTTTGAAATGCAAGAGTTGGAATATTTCAGAAGTGTTTGGTTGGGATTTACCTTGTCAAAGATTCATATTCTCGATTTTTCAAAGTATAATTGGAATTTCTATGGTTGAAATGCAATAGTTGTAAAAATTCAGTTGTGTTTGGATGGGGATTAACTTGTCAATGATACATAGTATATATTATAAAAGTATAATTTTTTATTTCATTCGTTTAAATTCAAGAGTTGGAATATTTCAGTAGTGTTCGGTTGTGGTTTACCTTGTCAAAATTAAATTTTATTGATTTTTCAAAGTTCATTTTGAATTTATTTCGTTGAAATGCAAGAGTTTGAATATTTCAGTAGTGTTTGGTCGTGGATTACCTTGTCACAGTGACAGTTATTATTAAAAAAAAAGGATATGGATTATTCCCTTTGTTGACCATAAATATAGGGAACATTTTTGGAGCTGGTGGTTGGGGATGAACGTTTCTATTTTAAATGGTCTTGATTTTTCAAAGTTCAATTTTAATTTCTTTTGAATTAGATAATTATCTGGTCTAGTACTGAGGTGTTTTGACTTGTTCTAAATTTGATATGTGAAAGATCATTGATTTTTGATAGTTCATTTTGAATTTCTTAACTTAAAATGAAAGAGTTGGAAGATTTCAGTAGTGTTTGGATGTGGATTCCCTTGTCA